>NC_084754.1:36527912-36827912 GCF_033978785.1 Entelurus aequoreus | reverse complement strand
AAATAGCATTATTTTAGTTTGACTGAGATTCAAAGATAGTCTGTTTTTGTCAAACCATGTTTTTAATTTGTTCATTTCTTCGGTTATTGCTTGTATTAAAGGGTTAATCAAACACATACTCTCTCTTCACAGGTGGCCATCAAGTCGATTCGGAAGGAGAAGATCAGGGACGAGCAGGACATGGTTCACATCCGCCGAGAAATCGAGATCATGTCGTCGCTCCGCCACCCGCACATCATCTCTATATACGAAGGTGAGGTTGACCGCATGTGAATACAAATGCAGATGCAGGATTGGTGTCTCGGCCGTAGGACTGTCATGTTACGACAGGCAGAGGTCATTAAAAAAAGATCTGGGATGTTATTCATCTCTTCTGCTGCGTCTGTAAAAGTCTGGACGGCCCTAGATTGTGTGTGCGCCTGTGTGCTCTGTTGAACGTATAAGAGGCTTGGCGTTCCGAGGGATTGCCTCTCCCACATCTGAGAGGTTTCATCCCTCGTCTTCGGTCTTGATCTCTCGGCCAGACATCTGCTGACACTTAGGAGACAACAGCAGCTGGGAAGCAGACTCTACTTGTGAAAGTTGCACGTGTGTGCGTGTGTGCGTGTGTGTGTGCGTGTGTGTGTGTGTGTGTGTGTGTGTGTGTGTGTGTGTGTGCGTGTCTCTTGGATTGACCTCTGTCACTGGGCCCCGCACGCTGTCTGACTGCTGTCCACTTGTAATGATGAGAGAGGAAAGATCTTAAGCCTTCCCTGAAGCAGCATCCATCTAGGCTAGGAGGCAAATATCAAAACGACAAGCCAAGCTCGTCCACATATACACAAATATTTCTGAAAGCATGTCTTCTCCACTCCAGGGTTGGAAAAAAGTCTACACACAATGTTGTTTTGCTCGCTCTCTGCATTGGCTGCGAGGTTTTTATTTGCCACATAAGAAGCCTTAAAAATCTCGATGAAATGACAGTAGTATTTATATTAGGGCTGTCAAAAACAACGAGTTAACTCATCTAGTTAATCACAGAAAATACTGCATTAATCGTAGATACATACACAGATTAATCACGGAATTTATGTTGACCGTGAATGCTTTTTAACCTTAAAGGGGAACTGCATTTGTTTTGGATTTTCATTCACGAGCATTTGGAAGGACGACAATTTTTTTTATTTTAGTGCATTCTAAATATTAAATCAACGCAAATAAAAGTCTGCTTACAGCACAGCCTATAGGAGTTCCACTATTTTGCCCATAAAATCCGATAACTATTCAAAAAGCACCAAAAATACTCCATTTAAATCTTGTGACTTGAATATTAACCAAGTATTAGTGATAGTGTTATTATAACTATTTATAGCGACAACGTGATCACTTCCTGTGTGCCAATGTTTACATCATCGAGTGGTCTGCTGTTTCCTCGCTTCCCTGCTCCCTGTAAATTTATTGTGGATCATAAATTATGCCTCTCACCTGAAAAGTAGATGGCTGAGGATATAATCCAGCAAGTTGGGACACTTTGACAGCTATTTAGGACCTGGAACTGGCGAGAACGACACAAAAAGTACTTTTACCCTCGCCCCCCACACCATTTCTGTGCGAGAATTATGAGACATTTTTTATCTAAATGGGAATATATAAACATCCTAGCAGTTGGCATCCCAATGACAGCAGACATTGTACAGTAAGTGATGTTTTATTATGTTTGTTGGCTCTCATAAAGTCTGCAGTGAGTAATAATCAGTAATGAAGAAAAAAAAAAGTAAACGTTGTGATGCGTTTTTAAAATTAATGCGCAAAAGTGATCAAAATAGTAAATATTAAATGTTATTATAAATGTTACCACATAACATATATACTTAGTTACATCATGTATATAAAACCCTAATGGAGGTGTTTGGATGTTTTTTAAGGGCTTTATAGGCAGAATTGAACAAGCAAAGTTTTGATCAAATGTATTTAATATTTAGAATTAGAATGCATTTTTAAAAATCCATCAGTCGTAATAATTTTGAACGATGGGCAAAATTCCCCAAAAAAGTGCAGTTCACCTTTAACTCTAAATGGTTGCCTGAAAGGTGTAGGTTTATATGGTCAGTGATCAGCCTGGCATATTTCACTTTAAAATTTTAAATAGAACTATGAGCAAATAAATAATGTGGATTAAAATGTCAAAATGTCCCTTTGACAATACAATTGCATATCTGTCCAAATGTTGGCCTCTTAAATTATACCTTTTGATTAATCCAAATTTAAATTTGTGATTAATGTGTTGAAAAAAGTGAATCATTTGACACCACTAATGTATATTTATGCATGCATATGAGAAATATATTCTTAAGCATGTTTTAAATTACCAGCCAATGTCTTATTTACGTTAAATAAATATAACTGCACCATGGGGGCGTCATAACTGACATGTGTAGCTGAAAGACATGCTAGTATATAGTACATGTAATACAAATATTCTTAAAGTTTCGTAATCACTCGACAAATGGTCCCCGACTTGTGGACAATTAGTTGCTCTGTCCTACCTGCGTCCCTGCAAAGACATTAGGACAGGCCTGGGCAATTATTTTGACTCGGGGGGGTGGGGGCGCAAATGTGTCTGGGGGCCGGTATATCTGATTTTTCCAATTTTTTCTTCCGCTCGGTATATCTGATTTTTAGGAACACTAATACAAAACCTCACAATAATGTCTGATTAAATGCTAAAAACGTTATGACAGATAGCCTTAAAAAATGGAATGGAATATTAAATTTTTTTACTGAATGAAACACCCAGAATGTACATGAAAATAAAGAATGTGGGTTTTAGCAATATTAACTATGATTGATAAAACACTGAATATTGACAACATATGAACGTTACACCCCTTCTCGATTGACATATTTTACAATCAAGCGAAACGCAACATAAATGCAACAAACAGCGAAATATGAACACGAAAAAACTAAAAAAACGCCTACAATCTGATGTATCACTAAGTTTTAGAACTATGTTGTAAAAATCTCCTTCCACGTCTGTCCCTGATACCCACATTTCAGGCTCTGGAAACACTCTGTGGAAACGCTCCCCACCCACACTGCTTGGTGCCTCATCTGGGCTGCTGTGACTTACATTACCATAGTAACTAATTAGATGACCATAGTAACTAATTAGATGACCATAGTAACTAGTATATCATGCAAAAGCGCAGATTCCAACCATTGAAATACTTTGTATAGTTCAAGACTTACGGTCATTAGAAAACATCACTGCACATCATAATGGCAGCTACACTTTACATCTTAAAGATCTAAAACAATTTGGGAATGTCCGGCAGGCCAGATTGAAAAGCTTAACGGGCCGCATGTGGCCCCCGGGCCTTAATTTGCCCAGGTCTGCATTAGGATTGCTGGCGGCCATGTTTGTCCAGAAATCTTGCTCAAATTTCACGCACCTGTGTCCTTGGGTCCTTTAAAAGGTGTGTACAAAATTCCGAGGTGATTCTAAAGTTACAATGGGTACAGTCGGGGAGAGCGCATTGAGGTATGAGAAATTTCAAGTCAATTTGACTCATTGGCGTCAAACTTTAGGGCTTAATAACAGCGTCAGTATGTGGTGTATTAGTAAGAATAAAAATAGCACAGATGAGCAGCAGATGAGCCTGTTTTGACACATTTTGTGTGCAGTAGAAGAGTTAGTGTACGCAAGCCCTCACGTCCTGTTTTTTCTCAGTAATGTGCACAATAATAACAGTTATATTATACAAAATATATGTAAAAAAACTATTAATTTGGTATATTCTTTGAATGCATTTATCTAATTTTACAGCCAAGCAGAATTTTTGAAAATCTGCATTATTAGAGGGGACCTATTCTGTAAAACCAACTTTTCTTACCTGTTTGCATCTGTTTTTGTGTATTTGGGATCTGGATAAGACCTGAATATTTTAAATCAAACCTTGGAGGCATGGCAGAAATATCTATAAAACAATTTTGCCTTCCTTCACATTTCCTCCAAACGATCCACTTGGAATTTGCCCCATTTGTGCCGTTTTTCTCAAGTGGGACGTCAGCAAATATCTCCATATATGGTAGAAATTAGAGATGTCCGATAATATCGGACTGCCGATATTATCGGCCGATAAATGCTTTAAAATGTAATATCGGAAATTATCGGTTTCAAAAAGTAAAATGTATGACTTTTTAAAACGCCGCTGTGTACACGGACTTAGGGAGAAGTACAGAGCGCCAATAAACCTTAAAGGCACTGCCTTTGCGTGCCGGCCCAGTCACATAATATCTACGGCTTTTCACACACACAAGTGAATGAATGCAAGGCATACTTGGTCAACAGCCATACAGGTTACACTGAGGGTGGCCATATAAACAACTTTAACACTGTTACAAATATGCGCCACACCAAACAAGAATGACAAACACATTTTGGGAGAACATCCGCACCGTAACACAACATAAACACAACAGAACAAATACTCAGAACCCCTTGCAGCACTAACTCTTCCGGGACGCTACAATATAGACCTCCACTACTCCCTAACCCTCCCCCACCCCCACCTCAACCCCGCCCACCTCAACCTCCTCCCTGAGAGAGCATGTCCCAAATTCCAAGCTGCTGTTTTGAGGTATGTTAAAAAAAATAATGCACTTTGTGACTTCAATAATAAATATGGCAGTGCCATTTTGGCATTTTTTTCCACAACTTGAGTTGATTTATTTTGGAAAACCTTGTTACATTGTTTAATGCATCCAGCGGGGCATCACAACAAAATTAGGCATAAAAATGTGTTAATTCCACGACTGTATATATCGGTATCAGTTGATATCGGAATCGGTAATTAAGAGTTGGACAATATCGGAATATCGGATATCGGCAAAAAGCCATTATCGGACATCTCTAGTAGAAATGTACCCAAAGGTCTTTGTGCAAGCCCGACGTAGTGAAAAAGCTCCCTTTTTTAGTCTAGCTTCTTGTTGTGGGGCAGACTGGCTCGTACTTGCAAATGCATCCTCCGCTGGTGCCATGTCTAATACGTATAGTTCTTACTTATATCTGGTGATATCAGTAGACTCCATATGGAAGCGCTAAAATCTACAACATGGCTGACGAGGGGAAGACACAGTCCAAGTGAAGGCACGTAAATAAATGGCGCATTCTGAAGAGACAGTCAGGAACCGGCTGGAAGATGGTCTGTAAAACTAAATCTATGCAACATTTTGACCAAAGCACCGCCATTACATGTTATGTAGACAACAAGGAAGTGTTTTAAATGTAGAGGGGGGAAAAAATCACATCACCCCTTTAAAACATTTGATTTTGACCAAGGAAAAAACACAAAGAAAGGAAAATGAAAACTTATTTATTTTCTAAAAATACATGTGTTTTTGGGCGTGGCCTAAAACTGAACCATCAGCCTTTTTCTGTTTTTTCAACACCTTTAGTTTTTTTCTGTAAAAATAAAACATACAGCACAATTAATGGCAAATGTAAAAGGTTGAGCAATTCCCATTGAATTCTTTCAACATATTGCTTGCAATCCATCATCCCTCACAATGTCGCCTTGGCCCCGACGCAGGCAGTAGAAGTCACCAGCAGGCAGTTTCACTTGATTTGTTGCTGGTGATTATTTTTATGCCCCTGTCAACACATGGCAACGCATTCAGGACGGCTGCCCTGGCACAATGGTACCAGGCGGAGTCCAAAAAAAAACTGGTCTAACGACTGTCCCTTTGTTACGTCTCAAAGTCCTCGGGTTGTTATCAGTGCAGGGAGCATAAAACAAACAGCAGGGTTTGTTTTTGGTAAGGTGCCAGCATGTCAGCCATGTGGAGGGCTAAAGGGCAGCTGACTTCATAATAAACGAGCAAAGTATGTGTTTTCATGGGTTGGACTCCACCAGGAAGCTTGACCGGATACCTCGAAACACGGCAAGGCCTCCGCCCAGCCTGGCTGCAGAGATGTAAAGGAGGCCCCCAGATTTTGCTTATCCAGCAACACCCTTTCCAATAGCTCCTGCACTTGTGTGAAGCAAAGCTGAACCAGATGTGTGTGTGATGAAGACGCAGTAATACCACTCCCTTTCTACAGTCACATTCTGCATCCATCAGCATGTTGGGAGGGACTTTAGAAGAGGATTTTGTTATACACCCTACCCTTTTTAAAACAAAACAGTCAGATAGTGTTGTAAATGCACAAATTGCTACAGGAAATTCAAATGTCAGTAACTCTAATTGCAGTTGGGGGTTTTAATAATAACTCTCAATGTAAAAAAAAACAAAACATGTTTTACACAAGGGTTATTCAACTACATCATGAAGAGGGCCGAAGTTTCAAGAGCCCAAGGGCTCAAGGGCCGGACATCAAAATGTAGATGTTTCGTCAGAAAGTGCCGCCGGAGACTGTGTTTACTTAATTGCAAAGTAAACATCAGTTTTCCTACGACACTGCCAATAAATTCATTATTCTGACTTTGCTACTCGTTTCCAACAGATACTTTAGAAGTTTTGTTGAGGATTGATGTTCCTTCTTTTGCATTCTTTTCCTTCCTCAGTTTTATTTCTTTACACTTCTTCCTTTAGGTTTGTAAGACTGGAAATATAAACATAAAAGTATAATGTCCATTGCGTATTTTACATAAATAAAAAAGGTTTAGTGTTAGTATATTCACACAATAAACTACAAATGTTTACACATATAGAAATTACACAACATTGCACGCACTGTATATGACTTATCACAGTTAAACCTGAGGTCAAATTTAGCGCTACATGTTAAACGAGTTTGATCGGCAGAGTTACTCTCAGACTAAAACAACGCGACCACGAATACAAAAGACTTCACGAAGTCAGCAATTTCAATACAAAACCAATGAAATATATTTATGCACAATATCTACTTACAAATGTTACACGCTGGGATTTCTACCATTGTTGGTCCTTGTCTGGATCCATGTGTCCGTCACTTAAAAGGTCCACCAGAAAACAATGACTCGAGCACTTGTTCGGGGCAGAACATTCATATTTTGTTGTCCAGCCGTTGTTGAAAGTCAGATTTTTGCCATTTATTTATTTATTTTCATTGTGGCACATATGCCTTGCTGTTGCCCCCTGTGGGGTGGCGGGAGTACTGCATTCTGATCAACCCTTAAAATTGCAGTAGAGTGGAAAAACCAGTTGCCTCTATATTGAAACTATCATCATATATGTCTGATTTATAACACCAAAAAACTTCCAAACTTTGAGAATAAATAGATATGATCAAAATAGTACCAATCTCACAGAGATTTCCGAGCCATTTGAGAGATAATGAGGAAGCCAGTCATAAGATCGGAGGGTGTGTTCCAACTATCGTGGGATCACACTCCTCAGCCTTCCCGGTAAGGTCTATTCAGGTGTACTGGAGAGGAAGCTACGCCGGATAGTCGAACCTCGGATTCAGGAGGAACAGTGCGGTTTTCGTCCTGGTCGTGGAACTGTGGACCAACTCTATACTCTCGGCAGGGTCCTTGTGGGTGCATGGGAGTTTGACCAACCAGTCTACATGTGCTTTGTGGACTTGGAGAAGGCATTCGACCGTGTCCCTCTGGAATTCCCGTGACCAGATGATGTGGTCCTGATGGCTTCACCTGGCCAGGATCTTCAGCTCTCACTGGATCGGTTCGCAGCCGAGTGTGAAGCGACTGGGATGAGAATCAGCACCTCCAAGTCCGAGTCCATGGTTCTCGCCCGTAAAAGGGTGGAGTTCCATCTACTGGTTGGGCAGGAGACCCTGCCCCAAGTGGAGGAGTTCAAGCACCTCGGAGTCTTGTTCACGAGTGAGGGAAGAGTGGATCGTGAGATCGACAGGCGGATTGGTGCGGCGTCTTCAGTAATGCGGACGCTGTATCGATCCGTTGTGGTGAAGAAGGAGCTGAGCCGGAAGGCAAAGCTCTCAATTTACCGGTCGATCTACGTTCCCATCCTCACCTTTGGTTATGAGCTTTGGGTTATGACCGAAAGGACAAGATCTTGGGTACAAGCGGCCGAAATGAGTTTCCTCCGCCGGGTAGCGGGGCTCTCCTTTAGAGATTGGGTGAGAAGCTCTGCCATCCGGGAGGAGCTCAAATAAAAGCTGCTACTCCTCCACATTGAGAGGAGCCAGATGAGGTGGTTTAGGCATCTGGTCAGGATGCCACCCGAACGCCTCCCTAGAGAGGTGTTTAGGGCACGTCCGACCGGTAAGAGGCCACGGGGAAGACCCAGGACACGTTGGGAAGACTATCTCTCCCGGCTGGCCTGGGAACGCCTCGGGATCCCCCGGGAGGAGCTGGACGAAGTGGCTGGGGAGAGGGAAGTCTGGGCTTCCCTGCTTAGGCTGCTGCCCTCGCGACCCGACCTCAGATAAGCGGAAAAAGATGAATGGATGGATGGGTCATAAGATCGCATGACAACGAGGCTAGGAACCAAAGATCCCTTCCCCATCAACAACCGTGCGAATCAAGCAGACTTTGTGAGAGCCAACAACGATTACTTTTGGAAAATGTATGATCCTAGACCTTATATTTTTGAGCCCGAACACAAAGAGGATGGGCAATTAGTTTTAGAAGCCGAGTGACGGATGCAGTTTTATTGTGACACCATAGCACCCGCAGCATTGCTAGGTGCTAAACATACAAACTAACAATAACAAACCAGAATAAAACAAACACTGTAATATTTACACTCTCGCTGGGATAATTCCGTTACGATGAAGATTCAATCACAATCTTCACGAAGGGTTAAAAAAAGTTACTGCAGGGAGCGTCTTGTGGGGTCTATTTTGCCAACTCGGGGGATGTCAAAGTGGACCAGCCTGTCAGACCATGACCACATTTGTCTACTCGCAGGTGAGAGATGCATGATTTATGATCTGGAATTTACTTTTAGCAAGTTTGAGACCAAGCAGAAGCAGCCGTCAGCTCAGTGTATCAACAATAGCAGCGTAAGCTAGCATTAGCTCACTGCTATCAATGCGCTGCTAAAATAGTCCGTCTGCGTTAGCGCTTGTAATAACAATATCACTCATATTTGGTTCATTTTCAGGTCACGACATGTAAATGTTATATTGTTGGCAGTTTCTGGATGTTTTTAGAGAGTATAATGAGAGGACCCTCCATCTGTAGACCCAGTTGTTGACTATTTAGGATTTCGAATGCATAAAAAAAGCCAATCATATGTGTTCTTGTCTTTCATAAGGATTGTGAATGATAAACAGCACATCTCTTTCCAATTTTTGCGTATGTCCAGTATGACAGATCTGATAACATGGTCAGAGTGCAGAAGTGTTACTACTGTGATGTCAATCTCCGAAAATAGCCAAAGGTATTCGGAGCGCAATATTCAAAATGACTGACTGAAATTTTGCAGTTTGCGATGTTTAAACTGTGTTTTCACATACTATGCAGATTGTAAATACAATTGGATATGGTTTAATAGATACAATAAAACACAAATAAGCATATAAAGTCAACTTGTTTTTCCACTCTACTGCTATTTTAAAGGCCTACTGAAACCCACTACTACCGACCACTTATTAAGTGCAATTTTAAATTTCCCGCTAAACTTTCGGTTGAAAACGCCTTTGGATGATGACGTATGCGCGTGACGTAGCCAGTGAAACAGGAGTATCGGTAGCCCATTGAAGCAAATACAAAATAGCTCTGTTTTCATTTCATAATTCCACAGTATTCTGGACATCTGTGTTGGTGAATCTTTTGCAATTTGTTTAATGAACAATGGAGACTGCAAAGAAGAAAGTTGTAGGTGGGATCGGTGTATTAGCGGCTGGCTGTAGCAACACAACAAGGAGGACTTACTTGGATAGCAGACGTGCTAGCCGATGCTAGCCGCCAACCGCATCTGTGATCGGGTGAAGTCCTTCGTCGCGCCGTCGATCGCTGGAACGCAGGTGAGCACGGGTGTTGATGAGCAGATGAGGGCTGGCTGGCGTAGGTGGAGCGCTAATATTTTTATCATAGCTCTGTGAGGTCCGGTTGCTAAGTTGCTAAGTTAGCTTCAGCGTCGTTAGCAACAGCATTGTTAAGCTTTGCCAGGCTGAGAATTATTAACCGTGTAGTTACATGTACATGGTTTAATAGTGTTGTTGATCTTCTGTCTATCCTTCCAGTCAGGGATTTATTTATTTTGTTTCTATCTGCATTTGAGCCAGATGCTATCACGTTAGCTCAGTAGCTAAAGAGCTTCGCCGATGTATTGTCGTGGAGATAAAAGTCACTGTGAATGTCCATTTTGCGTTCTCGGCTCTCATTTTCAAGAGGATATAGTATCCGAGGTGGTTTAAAATACAATATCCACAATAGAAAAAGGAGAGAGTGTGGAATCCAATGAGCCAGCTTGTACCTAAGTTACGGTCAGAGCGAAAAAAGATGTCTTGCACTGCATTCTAGTCATTCACTCTAATGTTCCTCATCCACAAATCTTTCATCCTCGCTCAAATTAATGGGGTAATCGTCGCTTTCTCGGTTCAAAACGCTCTAGCTGCGTTGAAAACAATAGGAAAATATGAGGAGGCGAACAACTGACTACGTCACGCTACTTCCGGTAGGGGCAAGGCTTTTTTTTTATCAGAGACCAAAAGTTGCGAACTTTATCGTCGTTGTTCTATACTAAATCCTTTCAGCAAAAATATGGCAATATCGCGAAATGATCAAGTATGACACACAGAATGGATCTGCTATCCCCGTTTAAATAAAAAAAAATCATTTTAGTAGGCCTTTAATGGTTTCATCAAGCCTATTTGGGCGATGTTCGGCGGGTCAAATGAAGAGCTTTGGCGGACCGGATGTGCCAGTTGAACAGACCTGTTTTTCACAATAACATTTAAAGTTCCCATATTATAGTGTTTTCAACAATTTTGAACAAGTCCATTAATATAATAATACATAAATAAATGAATAAGTTCCAGTCACCCTCAATGGCAACACGCCATTGTTTTTGTCTGTAGCTTTATACTAAAGATCTGTGTTTGCATTCCTGTCTCAGACGGAGTGCGTGTCTCCAAAAAGCGTTATAGGATAGTTGGCGAAACCCCATGATTTACTTTGGCCCGAGTTAAATGACAGTTTAGTGGGGTAGCAGTGTGATCCGGTCAACCCGACAATCCTGAGTTATGTAAGCCAGGTAATTACCCCACCGCTCCGGGGTCAAAGGTACATGGAAGTGCAATCTGAGAATTTGCTCTTTAAGAAAAAAACAAAAACCCTGCCGCAGGTCACCATGAATGTCAGGCCGGGTCACATGGCTCCGTCCACCAATCGGACGTCCCGGTCTCCCTTAACATCCAGTCTGTGATGTCCAGACAGTCACAATCAGGCAGCATTAGCATCACTCAGCAACTGTGTGTTTTTGTAGAGGATTAAATCTTTGAAAGGACCCCAGGAAAGACAGAGAGAGGGGGGAGCGAGAAAAGTCGTGAAGGTGTTCACTCAAGGGTGCAGAAAGCAGAGGCCCTCACCCCCAGTGACCCAGCTGTGTGGGAAAAGCAAGGCCCAGAACGTTCAACTGTTATCTTCTTGCTCCCTAGCTCTTAGAGTGATTTATGTTGCTTGAAACGATTTGTTTCACTGCAAACATTTTGACCTCCATTTACTTTATACAGTGTTTCTCAATTATTATCTGTTATGCCCCCCCAGGAAGAAGAAAACATTGTGATTTGTCTATATACTTGTTCTAAGTACACTTCTGCATAACATTGTATCCTCATGAACATTAAACCAAAATAAAAAAGGAGGAAGAAAACATTTTGTGCCCTATAACAGTATGATTTGTGTATAAAAGTGTTGTAAGTACACCTCTGCATAACATAGTATCCTCATTAACATTAAAGCAAAATTAAAAATAAAAGAAATATAGATGAACTTACAACAAATAATAACTTTACTAAAATAATTTTTAGTCTGACGATTTAAAGTGCATCAATGTGCTTGAAATTTAAAAAAACAAAGGTTATTTCCTATTTAAACTATAAACCTTTTTTGACCGACTTGAACCATTTAAAACTGAAAAATTAAATTAAATAAACTCAATAAATGATAATACATTGAAATTGATCAGCCATTTTGACTCAGGAGCACAATATGTAAAACACTTCAAAACAGAAATAAAAATAAAAAAAAGTTTTTTTTTAATCAAAATGAGGAAGTCAGGTTTAATGGCTACAATGAGCACGTTTTGTACGGCACAGCTGTTCGAAGCAGGGTTTGAAGCATGATACTGAAAGATACTGATAAAGCATGTTCACACGTACCCACTAACATTTATGTCGAAATAGCTTGTCTCCAAGTTCCATATTTACAGCCTCAAAATCACTTTCATCCCCCTGCCCCGGCTTCCGTCTGCTCCAACGTCTCACTCTTCCTTCGTGCTCGCTTCTATAAGCAGCAGTATATTCAGCTTCAAAAAGATAAGGTTGTGAATCCTCATTTGTCCAAAAATGGTCATCTTTGTTGTCTGTTACCAAGTCTGCCATGATGAAAAAACACACTCGTCTTTGATTCCGGAAGTAGGAACACTCATGTTGTTAGAAGTCAGACGTGCGCTGCCATGGAAACAGAAATCAATGCACGAAAGAACTCAGTCCTGGAAATGAATAAAAGGATCAAAATACGGTAAATATTGAACATATTACATATTGTTATTGAGGTGTCTGTTACTACATTATATATATACTTGCAGTGTTTGTACAAAACACATTACATATTGTTATGAAGGTGTCTGTTACTACATTATATATATATATACTTGCAGTGTGTATATAAAATATATTGCATATATTGTTATGAAGGTGTCTGTTACTACATTATATATATATATACTTGCAGTGTGTATATAAAATATATTACATATATTGTTATGAAGGTGTCTGTTACTACATTATATATATACTTGCAGTGTGTATATAAAATATATTACATACATTGTTATGAAGGTGTCTGTTACTAAATTATATATATATACTTGCAGTGTGTATATAAAATATATTACATATTGTTATGAAGGTGTCTGTTACTACATTATATATATATATATACTTGCAGTGTGTATATAAAATATATTACATATTGTTATGAAGGTGTCTGTGACTACATTATATATGTATACTTGCAGTGTGTATATAAAATATATTACATATTGTTATGAAGGTGTCTGTTACTACATTATATATATACTTGCAGTGTGTATATTGTACATATTACATATTGTTATGAAGGTGTCTGTTACTGCATTATATATACTAGCAGTGTGTATATTGTACTTAATACATATTGTTATGAAGGTGTC
The DNA here is from genome assembly GCF_033978785.1 of Entelurus aequoreus. Classification (NCBI taxonomy): domain Eukaryota; kingdom Metazoa; phylum Chordata; class Actinopteri; order Syngnathiformes; family Syngnathidae; genus Entelurus; species Entelurus aequoreus. The sequence continues at coordinate 36,814,598 of NC_084754.1, read as the reverse complement.
TGTTACTACATTATATATATACTTGCAGTGTGTATATTGTACTTATTACATATTGTTATGAAGGTGTCTGTTACTACATTATATATATACTTTCAGTGTGTATAATGTACATATTACATATTGTTATGAAAGTGTCTGTTACTACATTATATACAGTATAGACTTGCAGTGTGTATATAAAACGTTGCTGAGGGCTTTGAAGGCTACAACGGTGACTCTCATTAGCCGCATCTTTCAAGCGTTTTTTTTTGTCATCTGAAAAAGATGTGTGTTGTCTCTCATAATGATTGTGAACGATAGGCAAAATTCCACAAAAAGTGCAGTTCCCCTTTAAGAGGGGCCTAGTTTTTAAGGCCTTTAAAAATATTTCAGTCTGAAGTGAGACGAGCGGTGGTAACAAACTGCTCAGCACAGACTTTCGAAATCTCGTGGGTTTACTTGTCACATTTACATTGACATAAACTATAAAAAAAAACCTGTAAAACTAATAATAAGCATCATAAAGTAGATCATTTACTTCAACAGCCTTGCCAAACAATTTTGGGCCAGTTTGACGATCAATAAAATAGCTTTCTGCATTGTGGTCCGGTGACCCACAGTTTGTGAAACCCTATTTTATAAAATGATCATGAAGTCATCATTGTAATATTTTTGTATGTATCGCAGCTGTCAGGCACAGAATTTGAATGGATCTTGTATGAACCCTTAAGAAAGATGATATCATTGTTCAATTAAAATGGACGGGGGAGGAGAAGGAGGCCGCTCTCTCCGCCTTTGAGCCGCGACTTACAGACGACTCCACCGCATTATTGTTCAATCCTTCTTGTGATCCTATCAGGCGAGCAGCCTCGGCGTGCTCGCTGCGGAATGTGGGAGTGAGTTGAGAAATGTGGTGACATGATGCCGACGTGTGACCCGTCGAGGGCATCTCTTGACACCACGGTGGACCGCCGCCTCTTGGAGAACGCCCTCCGGTCCCCCCGGAGGGTCTCTTGTTTTTGCTGGCCAGCGGTCGCCCCGGAGGAGCGGGCCTGATTGGGTTAACGGTCCCTCCCTGCTTTGTTGCAGAGGAGCCAGCAGGTGGGGTTCTTGTTTGGCGGCGTGCATCTGAAGGGGTGTTAGTCCACAATGTCCATTCTCGTCCTCCCATCTTATCTGGTCATGATATTTATTAGGGTGTAACGCTATGCCATAGTCACAGTACGGTATGTATCTTCGCTACAGTAAGGGAACAGACTTAGACTTAGACTTAGACTTCCTTTTTATTGTCATTCAAATTTGAACTTTACAGTACAGATAAGAACGAAATTGCGCTGCATTAGCTCATGGTAGTGCAGGATAAAAAAGCAATAAGGTGCAGATATACAGTAAGTAAATAGATTTCTGTACAGATAAATATATTGCAATTTTGCATATGCATCCACGTTTATGGATGTATGTTATATTGTCTTTATATTCCGGCGAGTTAATCCATTTTTGGGGGGAATTGAGGGGATTATTATGATGCGTTCAAGAGTCTTACGGCCTGAGGGAAGAAGCTGTTACAGAACCTGGAGGTTCTGCTTCGGAGGCTGCGGAACCTTTTTCTAGAGTCCAGCAGTGAAAACAGTCCTTGGTGGGGGTGGGAGGAGTCTCTGCAGATTTTCTGAGCCCTGGTCAGGCAGCGGCTTTTTGCGATTTCCTGGATAGGAGGAAGAGGAGTCCTGATGATCTTTTCTGCCGTCCTCACCACTCTCTGCAGAGACTTCCAGTCTGGGGCACTGCAGGCTCCAGTCCAGACAGAGATGCAGTTGGTCAGTAGGGTCTCTATTGTGCCTCTGTAGAATGTGCTGAGAATTGCGGGAGGGAGATGAAGAATAATCATAGTTTTACATGCAGAAATACTGAAATAATGTGACTAATTCAATGGGCGGTCCGCCGAACATCACACAAATAGGCGTTCAAGCTGGGGTTGATCATGTATGCAGTGCTCCCGCCACCCCTCGGTGGCAACAGCGAGGCGTATGTGTCACAATGAAGCAGCAGTTGGGTGAGTAGAAGAAGACTATTCATTCAACTCTGAAAAAATATCTAAACAAAATTGCGAAAATTGGACTTTTAACGACTGGACAACAAAATATGAATTTTCTGCCCCGAGCAAGTGCTCCAGTCATTGTTTGCTGGCGCCACCTTTTAAGTGACAGACACATTGATTCAGACAAGGACCAACAATGGTAGAAATCCCAGCGTGTAAGCTTCATCACGAACCTTGGTCAAACATTTGTACGTAGATGTAGTTTGTTTTGTATTGTATGTCTTTTGTATTCGTGGTTGTGTTGTTTTTGTCTGAGAGTAACTCTGCAGATCAAACGCGTTTTTAACAGCGCTAAATTTGACCTCAGGTTTAACTGTGATAAGTCATACAGTGTGTGCAATGTTTGGTGTGTGAATGTTGTGTCATTTCTATATGTGTAAACATGTGTAGTTTATTGTGTGAATATATTAACACTTTACTTATTTTATTTATGTAAAATACGCAATGGACGTTGCTTTTATGTTCATATTTTCAGTCTTACAAACCTAAAGGAAGAAGTGTGAAAAAATAAAACTGAGGAAGGAAAAGAATGCAAAAGAAGGAACATCAATCCTCAACAAAACTTTTAGAGCTTCTGTTGGAAATGAGTAGCAAAGTCAGAATAATGAATGTATTGGCAGTGTAGTGTAGTGTGTGTAAAAACTGATGTTACTTTGCAATTAGAATAGAATAGAATGGACATTATTGTCCTTATATTTGCATATAACGAGATTAAGGACTCCAATTTAAGGTGCGGTAGTGGAAACAAATATGGAATAAAAATAAATCACATAAGTAATAAAGATAACAAATAAAAATTGAAATAAACAGACTACTATCCAATAAAAACAATAAGCAATCCTGTACAATATACAAAACAATATAATTTTTTTTTTACAATATACAGTTAATATACAATATACAATTAAGTAAACACAGTCTCCGGCGACACTTTCTCACGAAACATCCCCATTTCCTTTTCTGGCCCCCAGCTCTTGGGCTCTTGAAACTGTGGCCCTCTTCATGATGTAGTTGAATAGCCCTTGTGTAAAACATGCTTTTTTAGTTTTTTTTTGCCATTTAAAGTTGATGAGACTTGGTCAAACATTTCTAAGTAGATATCATTTGTGCATAAATATATTTAGTTTGTTTTGTATTGAAATTGCTGACTCTCTTTTGTATTTGTGGTTGTGTTGTTTTGTCTGAGAGTAACTCTAGCAATAAGAGCTCGTTTAATACATGTAGCACTAAATTTGATCAGAGGGCAATAACGCTACACCTTAGGTTTAATTGTGATGAGTCACATAACGATACATTGTGTGCAATGTTGGATGTACTGTAGAAGATTTTTATATGCGCAGACATATGTAGCTGTGTGAATGTATTAACACTAAACCTATTTTATTCATATACAATACACATTGGACATTATTTATGTAAAATACACAATGATTGCTATACTGTCTTCTGGAGGTTCTGTTTCTTCACACTGTTAACTATCTGTCACGCTGCACACGCTGGATTTGAGTAGCTAGGGCAGAATAATGAATTTATTGACAGTGCATTGTGAAAGCAATATGTTTAGTTTGTAAATAAGTAAACTAAGTTTCAAGGGAATATAACTTTTAGAGGCACTTTCTGACGAAACAGCCACATTTCCATGTCCGGCCCCCAGCCCTTGGGCTCTTGAAACTGCGGCCCTGTTCATGATGTAGTAGAATAGCCCTGGACTATTTCAATGGGTAAATGAACATGTAACATCACTTTTGTATTTATTGAAGAGCCACGCAGACGCCACCTTTGTACTACTACGAGTTTTTCCTTGAATTCAACAGTGTTTCTCACCTTATTTATCAAATTGCTGGGACTCGCTTAGTTTGCTGTCGCGCTCATCAGAAAAACAAGCACATAATCTCACTTCCCAACATGTGGAAGTCTCCGTCTGTTCAGTGTTTGGCCACGCGATAACCCAGATTGTATCCAAAAAAACAGGACAACATTGTGGCGGGAATTTTTGTTGAAAACCTAATCATAAAAAAATGGGGGGGTGGAAGAAAACCGAGGTGTAACTGTGTCATTTAAATTTTAGGAAGTGAAAGTTCCTAATTGGCTCAAAAGCAGCATTCGTAGTTTCAGCTTGTCCAAAGGCAAAGTGTTCTTAAAGGCCTACTGAAATGAATTTTTTTTATTTAAACGGGGATAGCAGATCTATTCTATGTGTCATACTTGATCATTTCGCGATATTGCCATATTTTTGCTGAAAGGATTTAGTATAGAACAACGACGATAAAGATTGCAACTTTTGGTATCTGATAAAAAAAAGGCTTGCCCCTACCGGAAGTAGCGTGACGTAGTCAGTTGAACATATACGCAAAGTTCCCTATTGTTTACAATGATGGCCGCATGAAGTGAGAGAGATTCGGACCGAGAAAGCGACAATTTCCCCATTAATTTGAGCGAGGATGAAAGATTTGTGGATGAGTAAAGTGCAAGTGAAGGACTAGTGGGGAGTTGAAGCTATTCAGATAGGGAAGATGCTGTGAGAGCCGGGGGTGACCTGATATTCAGCTGGGAATGACTACAACAGTAAATAAACACAAGACATATATATACTCTATTAGCCACAACACAACCAGGCTTATATTTAATATGCCACAAATTAATCCTGCATAAAAACACCTGCGTGTTTGTTATGCTAGCTCCTAGCTCCTCTGCTAGCTCCTAGCTCCATAGAACACGCCAATACAATTCAAACACCTGATCAACACACACAATCACTCAGCCCAAAAGACCGTTTACCTAACCCAAGGTTCATAAAGCTTATATATTTTTAAAAAGTTACGTACGTGACGCGCACATACGGTCAAGTTATCGAATGTTTAGCAGCCAAGGCTGCATACTCACGGTACCTGATATTCAGCTGGGAATGACTACAACAGTAAATAAACACAAGACATATATATACTCTATTAGCCACAACACAACCAGGCTTATATTTAATATGCCACAAATTAATCCTGCATAATAACACCTGCGTGTTTGTTATGCTAGCTCCTAGCTCCTCTGCTAGCTCCTAGCTCCATAGAACACGCCAATACAATTCAAACACCTGATCAACACACACAATCACTCAGCCCAAAAGACCGTTCACCTAACCCAAGGTTCATAAAGCTTATATATTTTTAAAAAGTTACGTACGTGACGCGCACGTACGGTACGGTACGTGTTATGCTAGCTCCTAGCTCCTCTGCTAGCTCCTAGCTCCATAGAACACGCCAATACAATTCAAACACTTGATCAACACACACAATCACTCAGCCCAAAAGACCGTTCACCTAACCCAAGGTTCATAAAGCTTATATATTTAAAAAAAGTTACGTACATACGCAAAAAAAAGCCAAAGCTGCATACTCACAGTAGCACGTCTGCGTCTTTGTCATCCAAATCAAAGTAATCCTGGTAAGAGTCTGTGTTGTCCCAGTTCTCTACAGGCGTCTGTGTATCCAAGTCAAAAGTCCTCCTGGTTAGAGTCTCTGTTATCCGAGTTCTTCCATCTTGACTGCATCTTTCGGGAATGTAAACAAAGAAGCGCCGGCTGTGTACTGTTGTGGCTGACTACGTTTGAAAAATACGTCCATTTCGCACCGACAACTTTCTTCTTTGCTTGCTCGGCTTCCTTCTCCATAATGCAATGAACATGATTGAAACAGATTCACGAACACAGATGTCCAGAATACTGTGGAATTATGAAATGAAAACAGAGCTTTTTCGTATTGGCTTCAATGTGGAAGGCATACCCGTGTTCGCCGGTCTACGTCACGCGCATACGTCATCCTCAGAGGCGTTTCGAACCGGAAGTTTAGCGGCAAATTTAAAATGTCACTTTATAAGTTAACCCGGCCGTATTGGCATGTGTTATAATGTTAAGATTTCATCATTGATATATAAACTATCAGACTGCGTGGTCGGTAGTAGTGGGTTTCAGTAGGCCTTTAAACAGGAGACTTTTACTATGGAGGAGTGTTTTCAAGCTCCGGATTCTCCTTGGCACTATCACTAGCAATGAGTACCATATCGTGAGGCAGTTTACACTTCGTACTGAAAAACCCACATATAAATACACGTACCGTTACATCACACCCTTCACTGACATTAATGTATTTCTTTGCAAGCACACACTGTGACCATGTGTTGGTTTATCCCCCTTGTCATCCCTCAGTGTTCGAGAACAAGGACAAGATCGTCATCGTCATGGAGTACGCCAGCAAGGGCGAACTGTACGACTACATCAGCGAGCGGCGGCGCCTGAGCGAGCGAGAGACACGACACTTCTTTAGGCAGATCGTTTCTGCTGTGCACCATTGCCATAAGGTACGAAAAAGGCACACGCACAAAGACTTTTTAACTTGTCACGCTCGCACGCACCCGGACGTGATATTGTAACAGTCAGCATGCACCTCCATAGTTAATCTGCGAGCCTTTACAGTGAATGCTTTTCTTGGCTCGCCGGTGCAACAGAGTCATCTGTTTCTGAGTGAAGATGGAACACAGGCTATTTTAATTCAGGCTTATGCCCTGATTACACAACGCCAAAGAGGGCCCCCCGCATTAATTCTGTCCTCATCTGACACGCACACTAGTGGGTGTCCCAGGGTACAGCCAAAGTAGAGATCTCCCCACAAGACTTGGCTCCAGGCACTCCCATGTCAACTGAACACCAGTGTCCTGCAGTGGACATTTGGGTTTTGCATAAAGGTGGCAATTTCCTCCCGAAATGTATAACTCTGACAAAAGTAATAGACCCTAAATAATGTCCACCGCATAGAACTTTGAAGGACATGCTGTTGAAACTCCAAAAATAAACATTTTGTGCAAAAGTTCATTCGTGCACTGCAGAAAAGTCAGTGTTCAAAAACAAGAAAATTTTTTTTACAAAAATTAGGGCTATTTTATTTGAAATAAGCAAAATTATCTGCCAATAGAACAAGAAAATTTGGCTTGTCAAGACTTTCCAAAACAAGTAAAATTAGCTAACCTCAATGAACCCAAAAATACCTTTAAATAAGTATATTCTCACTAAAAACAAGTGCACTTTTCTTGGTAGAAAAAAAGAGACCTTTTTGCTCAATATGTTGAAAAATATTATTAAATTAAGAATTAATTTAATTAAGTGCCATTATCTTGACATAATGATATGCGCTCAGCATTACATTTCTTGAAACCAGCAAACTTATACTAAAAACTAATTTATTGTTCTTAATGGAAAGGCAACAAGGCAACCGCTTGTTACTCTCGGCGTCTCCTAGCTGCTCAGGCAAATCATATGGTCTGAAGATGCATTTTTCCATCGACAACATGACATCATCGCGCCAAGTGCGTGCTCTTTCAGTCAATTAGTGCGCATATATACAGCCCGGCCCCCGGCCAACATTTTTTTAATTGTAATTTTGAGGAATTTATCTGAATGTGCATGAACTATTTCTGTTCAAAATTGTTTGAAATGTCAAATGTTAAATGTTTAAATATTAACTGTCAGTTTACTGTACTGTGCCAACCGTACTACTATATGAGTACGTATTTTCTATTGTTTCATTGAAAATAAAACAGCAAAGTCCATTTGGCTGTCATCCGTTTTAAATTATGAGACACAATTGTCTCTTTCATGCTTGAAATAAGAAAGTATTACTTTAAAAAAGTAGTTTTATACTTGTGAGTGTTGATGACACAGCTTTGCATCAGTTGATATTCTAGTTTCAAGCATGTTTTACTCAATATAGGTCATAAAATCTCAGTAGCAAGCTGTAATAACTTACAGAGATAATTTAGGACCAAAACCCTTAAAACAAGTAAAAGACTCTAACATAAAATCTGCTTAGTGAGAAGAATTATCTTATTAGACAGAAAATAAGCAAACATCACCCTTATTTGAGATATTTAATCTTACTTAGATTTCAGTTTTTGCAGTGTGTCTGCAATTCAACTTCAGATATGAAATTAATATTTGCTATAAACTCATCAGTAGCTAAGCTACGTAGCTTAACTACATTTTCCAGTAGCTCGGCAGTAGCTTAGCTACTTTTTGACCCATGTAGCGAGGTAGCTTACATCAAAGCTACAAGCTACAAAGAGAGAAAGTTGACCGAATCCGTCCATTCATCCATTTTCTCCCGCTTGTGAGAACATCCACGATGATTGGTTGGTGTTGGTATGATGAGTCACCATTGGCTAAGGTTAGGGCTAAACATTACGGACTGGCCAATCAGAGGCAAGGTAAGGCGGGTCATCGAAACTAGTAAACAAAATTATAACAGACACTCATGCCACATGACGACGAGGGAGTCAGAGACAGAGGGACGCTTCAAGCTGATGACGTGCAGGAAACCCACAATAATGTTTTTTTTTGTTGTATTTTTTCAAGAAAAGTTATGAAAAAATTATGTTTTTATGAAATTGTTTTCAAATATCTCATTGCAGACATTTAACATGTTATAATGTATTTGTGTGGTAAAGATCAAAATATGTTATTTTTTTTTCTATTTTTTATATTCAAAAATAAAATAAATATCCCGTAGAGCCACGCTGATGTCCGTGTCTCCTCTACTTACCAGCCATAAAACTATTACAGCCTTCCCAAATATAAAGTATGAATGGATGTATGTATATAGTGTAATATATTACTTTACTTTCATGTAGGGCTGGGCGATATGGCCGTTTTTTAATATCTCAATACTTTTAGGCCATGTCACGATACACGATATATATCTCGATATTTTGCCCTAACCCTTGATGCATATAATCACAGCAGTATGATGATTCTATGTGTCTACATTAAAACATTCTTCTTCATACTGCATTAATATATGCTCATTTTAAACTTTCATGCAGAGAGGGAAATCACAACTAAGTCAATTGACCAAAAGTGTATTTGTTAAACAGTTATTAAGCGGTGGCACAAACATTCATGTCATTTCAAAACAGAAAGTGCAAGATTGTCAGAGACATTTTTAAAACAAGCTATGAGTGCACTTTTGTGCATGATGTCACTAAGATGACATATCAAAGCAACACTAAATTAAAGTGCACTTTTTGTACAGAACGCCACTACAATAGTTTAAAACAAATAAAGTGCACTTTTGTGCATGATGTCACACAAGATATTTCAATAACTGTCACATAAAAGTGAGCTGCATAATAGGAAATCAAATAGTGTATGCCCTTCACAATGTGGTAGGTTCTTGCGGACGTTATCTCCTTCTGTTGTTGACTATTTTTTTCATACGGTGTTGATGTGGAAATGGTTGCCTCTGCATTTTGTTGGTGTGGCACCGAACGGAGATGTTGACATGCGGAGTTCAAGCACTCTTCATTCTCTAGCGGGTGACTTTTCAAATGATGCTACATATTAGCAGTAATGCTACTTTTTGTAGCAACGCTTTTGCCCCACACTTGACAAATTACGGTTGTCTGTTCGACATATTCCCACTTGAAGCCAAACCACCGGCAGACGCTGTTTTTCTTGGGAATTAATTCTTCCTTCATTTGTTACCAGATTTGCACCTTCTTTCTCTCGTATTACCACTCGCACCACAGCTAACGTTACCCATGCCGCTACCTCTCTGCTCCGTGAGGGCGTATACGTATGTGACGTGTGTAAGAAGGTGCGCTTGTTTTATCTCTCTGTGAGAAGGAGAGACAAAGAGTGGGAAGAGCCTGTAGTGTAATGCCCACAGCTAAAAGCAACTGCGTGAGAACGTATACTCCAATATCACGATATAGTCATTTTCTATATCGAGTATATTGATATATCGCCCAGCCCTAGTTTCACGTACAAAACACTAATTTTTAAGGTGTTGTGACTTTTATTTTATTTTGTAGTAATAGCGACTTCCTCCCGGTCAACTTCCTTTGTTTTCACTTCATGGAAGTGGGCAGGCAAGTGACATCATGGCCACTTTGGGGCCTGTTTGGATTTACACTGATAAAAATCACATTTTACTTGCAGTGTAAACAGTCAGCTGGAAAAAAAATCAGATCTCAAAAAAATCTGATTTGGGCCACTTTGGCCTGCAGTGTAAACATACCGTATTTCCTTGAATTGGCGCAGGGAATATAGTATTCGCACGTCTAGAATTACTGCCGGGTCAAACTCGTTTCTCAAAATAATTAACGCATGCTTGGCCTTATCGCCGGTTTATTATTGAAGCCGGATCAAATTCGTTTTGCAAAATATTAATTTTATTATCGCATGTCTATAATTTTCACCGGGTCAAACTCGTTTCGCAAAATATTTAGCATATGGCTAGAACTTCCACCGGGTCAAATTCGTTACGTCACGAGTGACGCATCTGTCCTCATTTTCAAAATGGAGGAAGCTGATTTCAGTAGTTTACAATCGCACAAAGGAAAAAAGATAAAGAGCTATTAAGTAGGATTTAAGGTCCAAGCTATTGAATATTGAATATATACCGGAATACCGGAATTGAATTGAAAATGACTATATCGTGATATTCGAGTATACGTTCTCACGCAGTTGCTTTTAGCTGCGGGCATTACACTACAGGCTCTTCCCACTCTTTGTCTCTCCTTCTCACAGAGAGATAAAACAAGCGCACCTTCTTACACACGTCACATACGTATACGCCCTCGCGGAGCAGAGAGGTAGCGGCATGGGTAACGTTAGCTGTGGTGCGAGTGGTAATACGAGAGAAAGAAGGTGCAAATCTGGTAACAAATGAAGGAAGAATTAATTCCCAAGAAAAACAGCGTCTGCCGGTGGTTTGGCTTCAAGTGGGAAGATGTCGAACAGACAACCGTAATTTGTGCAGTATGTTAAAGAGAACAGTAAGCATCTATGTTTTATTAATATACCGTAGCTGCGTGTGTGAAATACTGTATAAGTCATTAAATGACTCCCGCCTCCTGGTGGTAGAGGGCGCTGCCGCGCTAGTGATCCTTCTTGCGACTTCCGGTACTGCAGAAGAAGTGAACACACGCAGCAAGAGATTTTTTTTTTTTAACAAGGAGGATTACATACCGGAATCTAAAATAAAACAGTTTTCTAAACTGGACTTTAAATGGAAGCAGGAGGTAATAATTAAAGGAATATCTCCATCGAGACAGAGACTTTTAAAACGGAAAAAAGAAAATAATGAAGACTTCTATAAACCAGTTATCGATGCTTTTGGTCAGAAGGAGCTGCAAATGGACTCCATTTATAAGTACAGGTAAGACCATAATAACGTTTTTTTTTTTAATTAAATGTGCTTTTCATGATGGTATGCTTACATCACACTCAAAGCGCACGCCTAAATTTTATGGATTCCTTTTGGTAAACGCCGGAGTGAGAAGAGGTTTTAAAATAATTACCGCATGCACGGCCATCCCGCCGGTTTCCGGTAAACGCAGGAGTGACAGGAGGTTTTAAATTAATTAACGCCCCTGCGGCTATTCAAGGAAATACGGTAGTCAATGCAGTGTGCAAAAAGAAAATGTTGGTTCTTTGTTGTACGCTTTTTGAATCAAAACAGCCACACTAAAAAAAGTGGGACAAAACAGGCAGAATTAAAGTGGTTCAATAATTTCCATCAGGTCTCAGGCATGTTCGGACGGGCTTCCTTGTTGTCATGCCTCTCCTCAGCTGGAGATAAAGATGATGTAATGGCCCTCAGATAGGAGAGTCTGTCACAAAGAGGGATTAGTCATCCTAATCTCAAACGAGGCCGGGCAGCGTGACTCCCTGCCACCACAAGCAAGCAAAATTCAAATGAAGCTAACTTTGTCGAGCCGTGGGAGATGTCGTGCAGGGAAAGTAACTTAAAGCATTCCCAACATTTTTTTTTTAAATGTAAATCTCACAATGTTGTGAAAACATAATTCACACAGGCTGGAAATTACAGGCCAATGTAATTGAGACAAATGGGAATCGACTGAGAAGGCAAGCCACAGCAGATGTCAACAGCAGACAATGAAAGGGTGGACACACCGCAGACTGCGGTGACTCTTTACAATAAACTTTCTCTCTATACAACCAAAATAATCATTTACTGCAAATAATTCATGTGAATGCTGAAAGATGCTGTCCTGAAATGACAATTTGTTCATGCACCAGAGCATATTGTATCATAACCACTGTGCAGAGGTGGGTAGAGTAGCCAGAAATTGTACTCAAGTAAGAGTACTGTTACTTTAGAGATTTATTACTCAAGTAAAAGTAAGGAGTAGTCACCCAAATATTTTCTTGAGTAAAAGAAAAAAGTATGTTGTGAAAAAACTACTCAAGTACTGAGTAACTGATGAGTAACCTGTTCGTTTAATGATGACGGCAACAAATAATGCACAAAAACATAAAAATAGCAATGAGCCAATTCAGAGCCAGGAATATCTCTTAAGCAACTAAAACAATAATATATATTAAATAATAATACATTAACATAAAAAAATAAAGGCAAATTGAGCCACAATAACTTAACAGCACCATCTGCTCAGTAAGCAGAGATTATAAAGGAAAATAACAAGTTAGCCTTTACGCAAACCATAAACTGATAGGTGTGGGCAACGTTCCCTCTAAGGTGCGCGCCTGCGCAATTGCGCACCGCTCACGCGTCCTCAGCGCACTGCAAATTAATGCCGCGCAGGAAATCAAAAATCCCATCTGAACTTTAAACAAAATAAACACATTACAATTTATTCTGTATGATTTTGCAATGCAACTCTGTGAGTGACAGGTGACAGCAAGAGTGGCCCCGATGAATAAAACAATCTTTGTCAACACAGTTCAATTATCGTCTGTCGAGACACTTTACGGACAGCAATTCCATCAATCACTTTATTGAGCAAAACTGTTTGTAACCACACCAAAAACATGAGTAAAAAAAAAATTATCTATAAAAACTGGTAATTTTCTGCCATACAAACCAGGCTTAAACCAACGTTGTCATCCGTCGTTTCAACAGAAGCCGCTCGCTCGCTCACCAGCACCAACACAGGCACTCATGGCACTTAGCCAGTGTTGCGTTTATGGCCACACAAAAAGTCGGACAACCCCAACGCCACACAATGGGTAAATGCCAGGTTGTAATACTGACTCCACAATCAGATGTGTGCGTATTTTACTGCCATTTATTAAGAATGTTAATCTAAAGATATTATTCATGAAATATTGTCACTAGATTTCAAAAATGCTAATAAAAAGATGTATTTTACAGACAGAAAGTTACAGGAACTAAATGTAATCTCTGAAAGGGGTAACATTTCTTTTAAAGGCAGGACCCGCAGCCAGACATACAATACTAGCACATATTTTTGTTATTGTCATTGTAAGAGGGCAAAATCACTTATATCAGAAAATTGTTTTAATAAAACATTTAAATTGTTATGATGTCAGGTTTGGGACAGGTGTAGCCACAGTGTGCACGTCTGATGTTGCTCACATGGGCTCCACTAAATGCTCAGGGAGTTTGTGCGTTTGCTCACACACATGAAAAATTAGAGGGAACATTGGGTGTGGGCTGCATCTGGGAACACACTGTCCACTTCTGATTGGTGTTTCTATGCATGCGTGTGTGTGTGTGTTTGTGTGTGTGTGTGTGTGTGTGTGTGTCTTTGTTTGTCTCTCTATGAGGCTGCAGTGCGTTAATAAATGTCCCCACACGATGTACATTTGACAGTGATTCATAGCAGGGAAGCTAACATCAGCCTACGGTGACAGCCAAAATATCTACTAACGTTACTTACCGCGATGTGCTTCCTCAAATTTGACGTTGAGTTCATGTAAGCTTAAGCTTGTTGCCGCTGAAACTTTATGTGCAGTTAATCACTTGACCGCCTGGCTCTGTTTGATTGGTGAAACGGAGTCAAACGTCACCAGTGACTGCATTTGATTGGTGAAACGCAGTCAAACGTCACCAGTGACTGTATTTGATTGGTGAAACGCAGGCATGCGATAGATCCTACTTTGAAGGTCTGTCTGACAAACCAAAACAAACAAAACGTGCATTAACAGATCACATTCTGTAATTTGCTGCAGTGCTACGTTTTCCCACTGCCCTCGGTCTGCTTGTAGATAAAATATGTTTCCAAGCTGTGAAGTAAATGCAGGAGACCCTCGTTCCCCGAATCATTTCAGTCATTTGTTGATAATTCATTTGTGCATCTTCTTTCAGAATGGAGTGGTCCACAGGGATCTGAAACTGGAAAATGTGCTACTGGATGAAAACTGTAATATTAAGGTAATTGAAAAGGATTTATGAAAAGAGATACTCCACCTAATCAGTTTGTGATGAATTAATGCCCACAACCTCTTCCAGATTGCTGACTTCGGCCTGTCCAACTTGTACCACAAAGACAAGCTTCTGCAAACCTTCTGCGGCAGCCCGCTATACGCCTCACCAGAGATCGTCAACGGGAGGCCGTACCGTGGGCCAGAGGTAAGCGGCCAGTGACGCAAAGTTTGTTTGCAAATTCCCTTCGATAAAGTTATCAGGATCCCTCAGTTGAGTGCCTCATGGCACTATCACAGTTTGTGCACAAAGAGTTGTCTAAGCTTTATTTGCACTTCTTTGATGGGATTAGTCCAAAAGGAGGTCTCTTTTGCAACTCCACAGTGGTCCAGCCCATCACTCCCTGTCCTCCTTCCTTGTCCTTTGATGTGAGAAAATGAAGGATAGATGTTGCTCACCTTCCCTTTAGTCTAATTGGATTGCAGCCTCAAAGGCCACTCAGTCACATGTTGCAAAATGTCTCGTCAAGGCCACTCATACTCGGCAGTTGGTGCCAGGCTTAAGTCCCGTCCCATCCACCATTGACCCAAACTGGAGACATCGCTTCACAGTGGAACCCTGATTTACAAATTGGTTGTTGAACAGTTTTCTTAAGTAGAAAAGTTTGTATATTGAAGCAGTTATCTATAAGAAACAATGTAAAAGTAATGGGTTGCAGCCTTGACAAAGTCCACATTTTAGTCAAAGCGCTAGCTTATAGTACTGTATATCAAACAAACATAACACGGAGGTGATGGATTGACTTTCTATTCAATAACAAAGTCAAAACCACAACAACTCGCTGAGCTGTCCTCCTTGTTAGCAGCCGCCCTGCCGACACGCACACACACAATGTCACTAGCCTTGTGGTGCACTCACAGTTTGAAATCCCCAAACTCCTTAACTTTAACAGCCAGGTTGCTACAATGATCAAAATCTTTACCTTCTGGTTAATCTTTTTTGCGTGCAGCGGTAGGGAGTCTGAGTAAGTGTCGACAATGCTGTGGACACTTCTGGATGAATGAATCGATGTTTTAAACCACACATCGCTTATCCATAGTGTTCTTTTGACTCCCATTGAGCAAGCAAAACTAAAGAAACATTTTGTAAAAAAGCTTAAAAATGCAATTGAAGCACTTGTTTTTAGCATTTTATTGATTAGTTTGTTTAGCTGTGTTTTATGTATAGGATGTTTTGTCTTTTACGTGATTTTTTATTCTTTAAAAAAAGTTTTACCTTTCTGTTTCTATTTTGTACAGTACTTTAAGGATCGATTGGTACCGTGCCGCGGCCGCACAAGTAATTAAAAAAAAAAAAAAAAAATTGTTTTTCTTTTCTTTTTTTAAAAATTAAATCAACATAAAAAACACCATATATACATTATATATCAATATAAATCAATACAGTCCGTAAGCACACATGATTGTATTTCTTTATGACAAAAAATAAAATAAAATAAAATAAAATTTACTAGGGACGGCGTGGCGAAGTTGGTAGAGTGGCTGTGCCAGCAATCGGAGTGTTGCTGGTTACTGGGGTTCATTTCCCACCTTCTACCTTCCTAGTCACGTCCGTTGTGTCCTTGGGCAAGACACTTCACCCTTTGCCTCTGATGGCTGCTGGTTAGCGCCTTGCATGGCAGCTCCCGCCATCAGTGTGTGAATGTGTGTGTGAATGGGTAAATGTGGAAATACTGTCAAAGCGCTTTGAGTACCTTGAAGGTAGAAAAGCGCTATGCAAGTATAACCCATTTATCATTTATTTATCTCCCCCCCCCGGTCCGTGGGACAAATTTTCAAGCATTGACCGGTCCGCAAGCACAAAAAGGTTGGGGACCACTGCTTTAAGGTACTAGTGTCTGGTTTACAATTGTGCTATATAAATAAATAAACATTGACCCTAAAGGCACACAAAGTAGCACAGTAGCTAACAGCTGTGTTCTGCTGACTGAATGAGCACCAAAGATTGATCAACGTTCATACACTGAGACAAGGTTCGTACACCAAAGCCTACTTTTAGTCAGGCTGTGGTTGGTAAATCGAAAAGTTTGTACAATAAAAGGTTTGTAAATAGAGGTTCTACTGTAACATCTATGTCAGGGGTTCTTAACCTTCTTAACCTCGGGGGCCAACTTTCCACCTACTCAAATATTAACACTGAAATAGTAATCCTACTCTTGAATTTAATCGTATTCAATAAGTATATCCAATTTACTTGATTTAACTGGAAAAACCTTGTCAAATGATAGGAAATCATGTGTTAATCACAAAGATTATTATCAAGGCTTAGGTCAAACTGATTACAAAAAAAAGGACTAATCAAATATACTGCGAAAGAAGGGACATTTATGTGAAATTATGTAATTGTAAAATGTATCAATTCTAACTAAATTAATAAAAAAATTGAAGTGAAAATTAAATTACTGCTTCATCACTTAGGAGTATATTTTGCGCTTAAGAAACTTTAGCTCCGGACTTCTTCTGTTAGTTTGAGATTGTCATTACTGCCACAAGTGGTGTAAAAGTGTACTACAACTGAGTCCCGTTGCGGACCATAGCTGAGAAACAGATATTTTATGGTGAAGATATCATTCTTAAAATGCTAACCAGCCTGCATGATAGCAATAATTAGAACCACTAGGCATGATTGGAAGAGTTGGGCCTGTGCACAGCACAATTGGTCGTACACAAGCATGCAATTAATGGGATCATTCCTGAGCAAATTGAAAAAAAAATTCTGATGTAGTAATCCACAAAGTCCACAGTTTGCACGTGCACTGTTACAAAAGGTGGATTTGTCATAAGATGATGCGGCCATAACAGTTACTAATGTAAACAAACACCTTGCATAGTATAAATGAACAGTATGACTAAAAAATGTCAGGATCGATGTTGCATTATGAAGTGATGTCACATGCAAACATGTAAAGTACAAATGAGAGGGGGAGGGGGGCCCAGTGTGAGTGTGCTCTAAAGCACTGGTTCTTAACCTGGGTTCGATCAAACCCTAGGGGTTCGGTGAGTCGGGTGTGTCAAGACACACCCGACTCATCGTGTGAATAAAAACTTCTCTCTATCTGCGTATTATGGATACCCCCAAACAATGTTCCCTCTAATTTTCCATATGCTTGAGCAAACGCAAAAACTCTTTGAGCATTCAGTGGAGCACATGTGAGCGACGTCAGACGTGCACATGCACTGTGGCCACACCAGCAGCACACCAGTCCCAAACCTGACTAAATAACAAGTTAAATGTTTTATTATTATAATCAAATGACAACAGTCATTTCCATGAAATTATTTTCTAATATAAGTGTTTTGGCCCACTTACAATGACAATAACAAAAAATATTGTTTTTCATAAGCTATGTACTAGGTGGGGGGTCCTGCTATGGAAATAATTTGTACCCCTTTCAGATATCACATTTAGATCCCACTAAAACATTCACATGTTGCACAATGAGATGTAAACATGGGATCATGTGTACATTCTTGTAACTTTCTGTTTGTAAAATATATCTTTATTAGTATTTATTTAATATAATAACATCATTTCATGATTAATATTTACAAATTAAGAAAAACATTTTATTTTTCACTAAAGAAGGGTTCGGTGAATGCGCATATGAAACTGGTGGGGTTCGGTACCTCCAACAAGGTTAAGAACCAATGCTCTAAAGCAAGGGTCACCAACCTTTTTGAAACCAAGGGCTACTTCTTGGGTACTGATTAATGCGAAGGGCTACCAGTTAGATACACACTTAAATAAATTGCCAGAAGTAGCCAATTTGCTCAATTTACCTTTAACTCTGTTATTATTAATAATTAATGATATTTATCTTTGTGGAAACACTGATCATCTTAATGATTTCTCACAATAAATATATATAGAAACAGATAAATATCAATATGCAACACTTTATTTTTATATTTTCTCTAAGTGCACATTTTTCAAATTGAACATTTTCAAATGATCACTTCTAAGACAGTCTTGTGAAATCACAATATCCCATTTTAACTAGCTAGCCACTAACATTTTTTAACAAATCATGAATTACTTTGCACCATGTTTGTACAGATAATAACTCATGTAAAATACAAAAGTAAACTCTCAAATTTTTAAATCATGACACACTTTGAACTGGACACCAAATCTGTTATCTGTTTCTTTGTCAGTTAGTGGGAAGCCTGGCATTGCATGCTGTTAACTAGTGTGTTGTACTCTGGTGTGTAACTTGACACTGCAACTCTGAGTGAGTCTAGCAGATGTGCATCAGTGAGGCGTGTTCTGTGTTTGTTCTTGATGAAGTTCATGTCAGAAAAGGCTAATTCACAAAGATAAGATTTTTCCTCATTGTTTGCGGAACCTTCTTAATCTTTTGGACATATTTTCACAGCAATCTGGCCTTAAGCTTAATTATGATAAATGTAAAATGTTAAGGATCGGAAATCTAAAAGGAACGTCCTTTCGAATGGAATGCAAAGTGCCTGTTTTGTGGACAGATGGACCAGTTAACATACTTGGTGTTGTTGTCCCAGAAAATCTGGAAGATCTAGGCCCAGTAAATTATGATAATCGATTAAGAAAGCTGGACAAAATTATGCAATTATGGAAAGGGAAATCCCTAACCTTGTATGGTAAAATGTCTATTGCCAACTCGTTAATTATTCCTCAATTTATTTACCGGTATTTGTTTTTGTCATTACCAGCTCCATCACAAAACTTTTTTAAGATTTATGAGCGGAGGGTCTTCGATTTTGTCTGGAACAGCAAACCAGAAAAGATTAAAAGAAAGGTTTTGTACAAAGAGTATGAATATGGGGGCCTGAAACTTCTCAACCTTGAAGCTATGTGTCTGTCTTTAAAAGCATCAATTGTTCCTAAGATGTATTTAAACATTGAGTGGTACACAAATGTCCTGTTGGACAAAAAACATGAACTGTATCAAAAGAAATTGTATCCTTTTTTACAAGTGATCCCCTCCCAGAGAGTCTGCTGGGAAACATGGCGGGGTTCATAAAGGAAACAATCCACTCATAGTGGTGTTTTCAATTTTATGTGCCAGAAAAAAGAGACGATATTTTGCAGCAGTTAATATGGATGAACTCTAATATTGTAATAGATAGAAAGCCTTTCTTTTGGAAAAATATGTTTGAAAGAGGAATCATTTTTGTCAATGATATTATCAATGAGAATGGTAAAATGATGAAGTATGATGAATTTAGAGCTATGTATGGTGATGCTTGCTCAAGCTTTTCATTTTTATCAACTAACTGGAGTAATTGGGAAAAGATGGAAACAAATAATTAATTATGGAACTACTAAATTATTAGTTTGTAAACCTCTAATTGTCATGTCTGTGTTAATCATGTTTTTGTTTTGCTTGGGTTTTGGGCTCTTTTTTTAGTTCCTGGTTGCACTTCCTTGTTTGGTTTGGTTTATATTGTCACCCATTAGTTTTCACCTGTCTTGTCACGCACCGGTTTCACGTTTCGAGTCACGCACCTGTTTTCACTGATCACGTCACTATTTAAATCTGTCTGTTTCTGTTGTTCGTCTTGGCGTCCTCACACATTCACACTCTGATGATCCATGCTGCTCTTTTTCATGTTTTTTCATGCCAAGTAAGTTTTGTTTATTAAGACCACAGTTAGTGTTGTTGTTTCTTTGTTCATAGTTTTTGTGCCCACGTGCATGTCTTTTGTTTCTTAGTCAAGTTGTATTTCCGCCTTTGTGCGCGCCATTTGTTTGCTTCCTTTTTGTTGTAGTTTATTAGTGTTAAACAATAAATCATGTTTTTAAATTCACGCCTTGCCCGCGCCAATTTTCCTTTGCCTTCCGGAGAAGCAAAACCCAAGAACCCAGTCATGACACTAATAAGAAATTCTAGTTGGCAAAAAAGAACTAAAATAAATAGAAAAATATATAATTTTTATTAAATAAAGAAATCTTTGAAGGCTGCCTCATACAACACAAATGGAAAATGGGAGGACTTTTTTGACTGCCCGTTGCCATGGGATGCCATATTAAAAAACTAATCTATAAAACCACTATCGATGTGCAAAATCGTTATTTTCGAATTAAAATTATTTATAACTTCTTACCCACAGGGAAAATGTTAAAATTATGGAATATAACAGAGTCAGATGATTGCCGATTTTGTTGTCAGGAGCCTGAATCCACCCTGCATTTGTTTTGGTATTGTCATATTGTGTCTTTGTTTTGGGTGGAAGTTGAAAAAATGTGTTTAAGGATTGGTTTGTTTATGAAGCTTAATGTGGTTTCTGTTATTTTAGGAGAGTTCATTGACAATCATGATTTAGTCAATTTAATTATAGTACTCGGTAAAATGTTTATTTTTAAGGCCAAAAACAGATATTCACTTAGTATTACTTTCTTTAAAACATTTATTCAGTATTTTCTCATTTTAGAAAGTTACATGGTTGAAAACGATAATGCTGCCAAAAAAAGAGGAGAAGTCCTCAAAGGCTTATTTTGAAAGTATAATTATGTTTATAGATTATATGATATCTGTTGTTGTGTTCCCTAATTTGAGTGACCTGGACATAATCTGGACTGTACATAAATGCTTATTTTGAAAATGTAATTTTGTTTATAAATTATATGCAATCTGTTGTGTTCCCTAATTTTTTCTGTGTACATGAATGAAGGTGTGTGTTGCTGAGTCCGACTTGGACATTATCTGGACTGGGCCTGGTTTAAAAAACCCTTTAAACAAATCTAATTTCATTGACAACCTGGTCTGTTGAAGATAAGGCCCTTTTTTAAAAAATAAAATAAAATAAGATAAATAAATAAAAAACATTTTCTTGGATAAAAAAGAAAGTAAAACAATATATAAAAAATTACATAAAAAATAGTAATTAATGAAAATGTTAGTGGACCAGCAGCCTATACAATCATGTGTGCTTCAGGGACTGTGTCCCTTGCAGATGTCTATGTTGTGGGAACCAGAATATTGTTGGCAGAAAGAAATAACCCCTTTTGTGTGAGTGGGTGTGGATGAGTGTGCATGGGGGAGGTTGTTTGGGTTGATGCACTGATTGAAAGTGTATCTTGTGTTTTAATTTTTATTTTATTTTTTAGAACAGGCCCGCGGGCGACTCATCTGGTCCTTACGGGCGACCTGGTGCCCGCGGGCACCGCGTTGGTGACCCCTGCTCTAAAGGGACTTACATAAAACAAAAGTTGTGAGAAAAACCTTTTACAGTCAAACCTAACCATCCCACTTAGCCTAATTCACTATAATTCCCTATGGGCGTGCTAAAAAACACAGCAGTTCAATTGTAATCGAAAATTACACATCCACAGTTGGTTTGAGGCCACAAATTACAGCAACAGAAAATAGAACAGGACAATAGCGTGTGCCCTCAAACGGTCCAACCAACGGACCAATCGCGAGCAGAGTGCTATGATGCATTCTTGGTGTGCGTCCAGAGCCTTGGAAGGAAGTACACAAGTTTCTTAACTGGTCTTATCTGATTTCCTCTTTGTGTCAGGGCCTCCATTGCGCTCTGCCTGAAAGCCCAGCCTCCAACATCAACACTAACCAGATGCAACGCTCATGTCGTCTTAGCTTCTCTGTCACACATTCCTAATCAGCGAATGGCACCAGGAGCCAGGAAATCACATCTCGGCCATCTCTGCTGGAATCATCTACCTCATGTCGCTGCACCTCGTCATGCTTCAGACACCGGCTCTTATGTAACCGCTTCCTTAGAAAGCCACATTGCATTAGCTCGGCGGTCAGAAAGTCCATGCGTCTGCCTGACGGAGCACAAGAGGCAGAGGAAAAGGATTTATCTGGATGGAAACGAGCCCTTTCCCACCGGGAGCGCTTTGTTATTAGCTCTCGTGAAAGACGTGCCGGTGAGGCGGCACAGTCGACAAAGTGCTTGCGGAGAAGTCATTCGAGTGCTTATTAACGTCAGTGTAATCTCCGAGGCATAGCTTCAAATGTCCGTTCTGACGTTAGACAGAGCTGAGTTCTTTCCACAACATTTATTTTAAACGCCATGAGTCATCAATCACGTAGGGACCGCTAGGTCTCCATTGCATAGCATAACATTCTTAAGCCTACTCTTTGTGATGTACGTACATACAAGGGTGTCCCTATCCGATATTGACATCGGATATTGGTCCGATATCAGCAAAAAGCAAGTATCGGATGGTATCGGCTCACATCTAAAATATCTGCTATAAACTCAGATACAAGAAGTGCGTTTACTTAACATCTAAATGTCCTCCAATAAGAACACAAGGTTTTTCTTGTATTTTAGTGAAGTTATTTAAAGAAGGTAAACATAGTGGCCTACAGGCTGCCAGGAGTTGGCAGATACACAACAGCTAAGCTAAGCACTAGGGGTGTAACGGTACACACAAATTTTGGTTCGGTACATAACTCGGTTTAGAGGTCACGGTTCGGTTCATTTTCGGTACAGTAAGAAAACAACAATATATACATTTTTTGGTTATTTATTTACCAAATTTGTAAACAATGGCTGTATCCTTTTAACATTGGGAACACTATAATAATCCTGCCCACGTTAATCCACATTAAACTGCCTCAAATTGTTGCTCAGATTAAATAAAATGACAAAACTTTTCTTCTACATATAAAAAGTGCAACATTAAACAGTTTCAATTCAACTCATCATGCTTAATTTATTACAGCATTTTGGAAGCCTGTAGTTGATTTTTATTATGTAAATGTTATATTTTTATCAACATGTGATAGCAGGGACCCTGCCATTCAAAACTAGGCTGCTCCATTACTAATGATTAATGTCATTTTAGATTTAAAAAATAGTACAATAGCAATAGGAGAGACTATTCATCCCTGAACACCACGGAGTTCATGTAGGCTTAATGATGCAGTTACATTATTATATCAACTATCAGAGACAGAAACTCTTCATTTAACATAATGTCCTTTTTTGCTGCTTCAACACAGCTCAATCAACACAGAAAAAGGTCAAGTGAAATAACAGACAGACAGGGCTTGGCTGTCCGTAACACACACACACACACACACACACACACGCACACACACACACACACACCGCAAAATGAGCTAACGTTACGCTAAAAGCGAATTAGCCTTCACCTCAAGCCAGGACTGCGAGCGAGCTGAGCTGCCATTTTCTATTTCTAGAAGGTCAACGGGCTCATAGTGATGTTACTAGTAGTAGTTGACTGGGAGGTGTTTATTATAATTTGGGGAGAGTCCGCTGCCTGATGCTTACCTGCTAAGGCTAAGCACTGACTACATGCGCTCTGAATACGCACTGCTGATTGGCTGTTACCGCTCTGAATACGCACTGCTGATTGGCGTTACCGCTCTGTTTGTAACCAATCAGACAGTTGTGTGGGTGGGACAATGCTGGGTGCTGTGTAGAGTACTGACAGAAACAGAGGCAGAAGGAAGCGGGGCGGCTACTTAATATGTTCGTGTGGAAACTCGTTCGGTACACCTCCGAACCAAAACGGTTCAATACAAATACACGTACCGTTACACCCCTACTAAGCACACAATATCACATAAGCTAGACGTAAGTGGCACGTTGCCAAGCGATGCGTCGAGTGAGACGACGAAGGCAGGTTGTATTTAATGATTAAACAAACAAAAAGCGAGAGCAACAGGGAAGTGCTCTGACTGGACAGACTATGAAGGAAACAAAACGAAATGCTGAAACACAGCAAAATCACTCACAAGGAATGTGGAGCAGATGGCGTCCACAAAGTACGTGCGTACTTGAGCTCAGCATGGAAAGAATCGTTAATCGTGACCACTGAATAATGTCCTGACAACCAAACGCTGTCGCAAGCTCAACTTATATACTGCTAATTTCAAACAGAAAACAGGTGAGTGGAAAAGAGCTCAAAGGCAGGCGTAAAGCTTCTGCAGGAAAGAGGAAAACAGGAAGTGAAAAACCACAAAATAAGAGCGCAAGACGAGAACTAAAACGACACCCAGAAAATTATCAAGAAACTCAAAATAAGGCACGGCGTGGTGTGACAAGCCGTGTCCTTAATTGAACAATATTGCAGTATAAAACACGTTTGTCCATATAAACCAGTATTTAATAATTATAGTTACATATTACTTACAGATACAAAGTCTCCAAGGCAGACGTGTATTCGAAAGCATCCAGTAACAAACATGTCTGGGTTCATTCAACTTACTGCATCGTTGGCATTACTTAATGAATTATTTTGACCACAAGGTGTTGACAAAAAACAAATGACCACTCCTCTTGAACTTAAAGGAGAACTGCACTTGTTTTGGAATGTTGCCTTTCGTTCACAATCATTATGAGAGACAAGAACACACGTCTTTTTTTTTTTTTTTAGGATTTTATAGATGATATAAAACGCTTCAAAGATGCAATTCACTGAGTCCCCCACTGTAGCCTTCAAAGCCTCTAAAACAACTTCAAAACCCTCCATCAATGTTTTATATACGCACTGCAAGTATGTACAGTATACAATGTAGTAACAGACAGCTTCATAACAATATGTAATATGTACAATATACACACTGCAAGTATATATATACAGTCGTGTTCAAAAGTTTACATAGACTTGTAAAGAACATAATGTCATGGCGGTCTTGAGTTTCCAATCATTTCTACAACTCTTATTTTTTGTGATAGAGTGATTGGAGCACATACTTGTTGGTCACAAAAAACATTCATGAAGTTATGAATTTATTATGGGTTTACTGAAAATGTGACCAAATCTGCTGGGTCAAAAGTATACATACAGCAATGTTAATATTTGCTTACATGTCCCTTGGCAAGTTTCACTGGAATAAGGTGCTTTTGGTAGCCATCCACAAGCTTCTGCTTGAATTTTTGACCACTCCTCTTGACAAAATTGGTGCAGTTCAGCTAAATTTGTTGGTTGTCTGACATGGAGTTGTTTCTTCAGCATTGTCCACACATATAAATCAGGACTGTGGGAAGGCCAGTCTAAAACCTTAATTGTAGCCTGATTTAGCCATTCCTTTACCACTTTTGACGTGTGTTTGGGGCCATTGTCCTGTTGGAACACCCAACTGCACCCAAGACCCAACCTCCGGGCTGATGATTTTAGGTTGTCCTGAAGAATTTGGAGGTAATCCTCCTTTTTCATTGTCCCATTTACTCTCTGTAAAGCACCAGTTCCAGTGGCATGATAGGCGTGGTGTTCCTGGGATTAAAGGCTACCTACCTTTTCTCCTCCAAACATATTGCTGGGCAGTGTGGCCAAACAGCTCAATTTTGGTTTCATCTGACATCACATGGACAAAGATAAGACCTTCTGGAGGAAAGTTCTGTGGTCAGATGAAACAAAAATTTAAGCTGTTGAAACGGAAATGGAAAATAGGTCGTTGACGAGAACTAAGACAAAAGATTTCAGTCAACAAAGGGACATGGGTATCAGGAGTCCCTAATACAAACATCTAACGGGGTGGACTTTGTCTTGTTTCCCCAGGTGGACAGTTGGGCTCTGGGGGTGCTGCTGTACACACTGGTGTACGGAACCATGCCGTTCGACGGCGGCGACCATAAGAACCTCATTCGGCAGATTAGCAACGGCGAATACAAGGAGCCCACACAGTCCTCAGGTACTGCAAAATCCACTCACAGTCCTACTCACCATTGATGCTAATAACGTGGGCTACTACAAGTTACTCTATCTGGCACCTGCTCATTTGATGATAAATAGATTACAAATGACTAACGCACATGCTAACGATATCTTAGCAGTATTATGCTCCACATTGTCAGTTTTCTTGCTGCCCTCAGTCTCCTCTTGGATACAGGCATTTGAAATGTCTGTGAAAATGCAGGAATCCGCATTTTTAAACATAATTTTTCACGTCAAAATACCACTTCCGCCTTTTTTAAAATGAAAGAAATACTATCCAAACAACATTTTTGGAACGCTCTTCTCAGTCGCATGTAGTCGCTGTTCTGTTCCTCTTGCCTAAGTTGCAGGACCAGCTAATATGATTGGCAGCAGAGTAGACAGCCGTCAACGTTGTCGTCTCATACGACAACAAGTAAGATAGCCAGAAGGTTAGCTAACTAGCAAGCTTGTTTTCGGTAGAAAATTAAAAGTTAAGACCATGGTTGAGAGCACCGAAACAAGCTCGCTAGTTAGCTAACCATCTGGTTAGCTTACTTGTGGTCATCTCATACGACTACAAATAAGATAGCCAGTTGGTTAGCTAACTAGCAAGCTTGTTTTCGGTAGAAAATTAAAAGTTAAGACCGTGGTTGAGAGCACTGAAACAAGCTCGGTAGTTAGCTAACCATCTGGTTAGCTTATTTGTGGTCGTCTCATACAACAACAAGGAGAGATAGCCAGATGGTTAGCTAACTAGTGTAGTGGATTGTCCGAAGCTTAAACAGGCAACAAAAGTAGTTTAGTACAACAAATTTATTTACCCATTATCAGAAGTGCAGGTTGAATTAAGTTGGCCGTGCAGACAGACCACAAAGAAGACACACACAAGCCAAAATCACTGTCGAGTTCCGGTCTTCTGCCATTTTTTATATGTCTCTTGTGCGTCATTGTTTGTTATCTAATGCGTCAATGTCTTTTGGTTATCCCTATCTGTTCCATAACAACTCGAATCCTTTAGACAGTCAACACATTCTGTAGACAGGTTGGCACGACTTAATATTCACTTTTGTCCCACAACTGGTCCATTCAATGGCACAAAATACAAGAAAATTGAAAATGAGCGGACATTCTTAAAAGACATGCAATATAGGTCAAAGGTCAGAAATTCTACTACACTAGCAAGCTTGTTTTCGGTAGAAAATTAAAAGTTAAGACCATGGTTGAGAGCACCGAAACATGCTCGCTAGTTAGCTAACCATCTGGCTAGCTTACTTGTTGTCGTCTCATATGACATCAAAAATATACGTTCTCGCTGGCTGTTAATAAATACCCTAGAACTACAACTGGTTCGTGACTAGCAGTGTATAGATTGTAATTATCCCGCTGAGCGAATGGAGGCGACAACAAGTAAGCTAGCCAGATTGTTAGCTAACTAGTAAGCTTGTTTCGGTAGAAAATTTAAAGTTAAGACCACGGTTCAGAGCACTGAAACAAGCTCGCTAATTAGCTAACCACCTGAATAGCTTACTTGTTGTCATTTCAGACATCAGATATATACTTTCTTGCTGGCTACTAATAAATACCCTAGAACTACAACTGGTTCGGGACTAACAGTGCTTAGATTGTAATCTTCCCTCAGAACGAATGGAGGCACAACAAGTAAGCTAGCCAGATTGTTAGCTAACTAGGGAGCTTGTTTCGGTAGAAAAATAAAAGTTACGACCACGGTTTAGAGCACCGAAACAAGCTCCCTAATAGGGATGATGTTTGATAAGGAATTATCGAGTTCGAGCCTATTATCGAATCCTCTTATCGAACCGATTCCTTATCGATTCTCTTATCGAGTCCAGATAGGTTGTTGTATATGGAAAAAAACACACAATATTTGGTTTAACAAAAGCTCACTTTTATTATATAATAAAAAAATAAAATCTAATAAATAAATAAATATTGACTGTTACCCACCTAAAAAAATAAAATAAAATAAATAAATATTGACTGTTGTTACCCAAAGTATATTAAGTGGGATTTTTCAGAGAAACAAATATATACAGTAACACAAAAACAAGCTGTCTCTGTGATCACTATAGGTGTATAAATAATAATATAGTGTTAAATAAAATCAGTCCCTTGGGCACAAAACTGAAAATAATACAGCTCTCCAAAAAGTGCACTTCTGCTGCTCTTTGACATAACTGTTTGTTATGATGCTTTGACATTTTTGCACTTTATTTCTTTATTGAAAGAACATTCTATGAAGAGAAAAGGTATTTGCAAATGTGGTTACAATGCTAATAAATGAAAAGTTAAAGATAAAAAAAGAAATACACTTTATTGAGTTAACATTATTTCTTTATGGGGGAAAAATGTTATGAGCTAGAGAATATAACAACTACACTACCCAGCATGCAACGGGAGTTACGAGCATGCGCGGTAGCCCCGAAAAGTGTTGCATGTTGCCACGCTGTGAAAGTAAACGTCAAGAACTCAGCCAACACGCCTCGTCTGCATTATTTATAATTAGACCGACAACACATCTACAGTGTGATTTTGTTTTGTTTACAAGGAAAGAAAAACAAAAGTTAAAAAAGGGAGATATGTTGTATATATATGTATGTGCTGCGGTTGTTTTAAGAACGTTGCGACAGCTGCCGTAAAGGAGGTGCGTTGCTATGTTTCCGGTTGGTCGTAAAAGTGTTGGTCATGTGTTTTACCCTGCTAAAATCTCTCAGTAAAGTTATTCGATGGATTATAGCTTTTGTTTTGAACTTTATTACACCTTGGAGCGCTTTTTCCCGTCCATTGTTTTCCTGCTTTCGCTATCTGCGCCTAATGACTGAGCTACGTGATGTCCCATGGAGCATTTCTGGTCGGGACGGGATTCGAATAAAGAATCAACTCTTTTCCTTTACTATAGTGGTCTCGATAACGGGTACCGGTTCTCAAAAAGTGATTCGAGTCCGAGGACTCGGTTCTTTTCTTATCAAACAACCGGGAAAACCGGTTTCGAGTATCATCCCTACTCCCTAGTTAGCTAACTATCTGGCTATCTTACTTGTTGTCATATGAGATGACAACAAGTAAGATAGCTAAACGTTTAGCTAACTAGCAAGCTTGTTTTCGGTAGAAAGTTAAAAGTTAAGACCATGGTTGAGAGCACCGAAACAAGCTCCCTTGTTAGCTAACCATTTGGTTGTCTTACTTGTTGTCGTCTCATATGGCAACAAATAAGATAGCTTTTAATTTTCTACCGAAACAAACTTGCTAGTTAGCTAACGATGATTAGCATCAGAGTAGACAGCCGTCAACATTGTCATCTCATACGACAACAAGTAAGAGAGCCAGATGGTTAGCTAACTAGCAAGCTTGTTTTCGGTAGAAAGTTAAAAGTTAAGACCATGGTTGAGAGCACCGAAACAAGCTCCCTTGTTAGCTAACCATTTGGTTGTCTTACTTGTTGTCGTCTCATATGGCAACAAATAAGATAGCTTTTAATTTTCTACCGAAACAAACTTGCTAGTTAGCTAACGATGATTAGCATCAGAGTAGACAGCCGTCAACATTGTCATTTCATACGACAACAAGTAAGAGAGCCAGATGGTTAGCTAACTAGCAAGCTTGTTTTCGGTAGAAAATTAAAAGTTGGGACCATGGTTTAGAGCACCGAAACAAGCTCGCTAGTTAGCTAACTATCTGGCTAGCTTACTTGCTGTCACCTCCATTCGCTCTCTGGGATAATTACAATCTAAACACTGTTAGTCCTGAACCAGTTGTAGTTCTAGAGTATTTATTAGTAGCCAGCAAGAAGGTATATTTTTGATGTAAACACGTGTTTTTTTTTGCATGTTATAGAATTCTACGTTAAATTTTCAATGATAATAATGTCAGTAAATGATCTACTAATGAAACAAAAAAATCTGTGGCCAGCCAAAAAAGGTTGGTAGATGAGAATAAAGCAAAAGGTAAAAAATAGTGCAGGAAATGTAGTCTTCCATCCATCCATCCATCTTCTTCCGCTTATCTGAGGTCAGGTCGCGGGGGCAGCAGCCTAAGCAGGGAAGCCCAGACTTCCCTCTCCCCAGCCACTTCGTCCAGCTCCTCCCGGGGGATCCCGAGGCGTTCCCAGGCCAGCCGGGAGAGATAGTCTTCCCAACGTGTCCTGGGTCTTCCCTGTGGCCTCCTACCGGTCGGACGTGCCCGAAACACCTCCAGAGGGAGGCGTTCGGGTGGCATCCTGACCAGATGCCCGAACCACCTCATATGGCTCCTCTCCATGTGGAGGAACAGCGGCTTTACTTTGAGCTCCTCCCGGATGACAGCTTCTCACCCTATCTCTAAGGGAGAGCCCCGCCACCCGGCGGAGGAAACTCATTTCGGCCGCTTGTACCCGTGATCTTGTCCTTTCGGTCATAACCCAAAGCTCATGACCATAGGTGAGGATGGGAACGTAGATCGACCGGTAAATCGAGAGCTTTGCCTTCCTGGCTCAGCTCCTTCTTCACCACAACGGATCGATACAGCGTCCGCATTACTGAAGACGCCGCACCGATCCACTTGTCGATCTCACGATCCACTCTTCCCTCACTAGTGAACAAGACTCTGAGGTACTTGAACTCTTCCACTTGGGGCAAGATCTCCTCCCCAACCCAGAGATGGCACGGAAATGTAGTCTTGATTTTCAAAATGTTCTTTTGGGTTATTTTTTGTGAGTGTGTCTCATTCCGAATGATGCGTTCAATGTGGCATGGTTTTCTCAGCTTCCTTGAGCTGAGTGAACCCCAAACACCTCAAATCGTGCTCTTTTGTTCACGTTGCGTACGGACTGTGTGTCTTACAAATGTTTCCCTTGCTAGACGCGCGGGGACTGATCCGCTGGATGCTAATGGTGAACCCGGAGCGCCGCGCCACTGTTGAAGACATCGCCAACCACTGGTGGGTGAACTGGGGCTGGAAGAACAGCGTGTGCGACTGTGACGCCCAGCACGACCACGGCGGCTCGCCCATGCTGGCCCGCTTTATCGACTGGCAGAACCGCACTGAGCCACGCGGTCCCACCGCCAAACCTGCCGCCTTGCCCCAGCTGCTGCTGCGCCAGAGGCCCAAGAAGTCCAAGAAGGAAAACGTGGAGGAAGGTCAGGCGCACGGCGGGGGCGAGGACAAACCGGGTCTGAAGAGACCAAAGAGTATCTTGAAGACCAGAGTGGCAGAGGAGCAACACTCGGCCAGGATGGAGGAGGCGTCAACGAGCCAGACGGCGGCGGCGGCGGAACGAGCTGAAGGTGGAGGGCACGTCTCCAGTCCCGATCGAGACGGAGAAGAGCCCGCCTTTGGGGGAGGCTCGCCTGCAAAGATGGTGCCCACCCTGCCCAAAAAAGGCATTTTGAAGAACAACCAACAGCGGGAATCAGGGTATTACTCCTCCCCCGAGCGGAGCGAGTCTTCAGAGCTGCTGGGCGGAGCCAGCATGACCGTGCTCGCCACCTCGCCGCCCAAGAGAGCCATGGGAAGAAAGGGCATCCTGAAGCGCAACGGCAAGTACTCCACCTACAGCGGACCCCCCTCCGCCGCCGCCGTGGCCGCCGCCGGAGGTCTGGGTGAGCCCCCTGCGCCGGCCGACTCGGGCCTCTCGCGCAGTCAAAGCCGCCCCTCCAGCATGGTGGGGGAGGACATGTCGCCCGGCAACAAGTGCGCCGAGTGGCATCCCTCTACGCCGCACCGCCGCCCTAACATCCGGGCGTGCGTGTCTGCCGAGAACCTGCTGCACCTGGCCAACTTCAAAGGCTTCCAGGCCGCGCCCACCATCCTCCAGGCGCCCAAGTTCGGACGTGGCCCCAAAACAAAAGGCTCGCCTGGGGACAATTGCAGCTTCTCATTGCTGGGGGACCTGGAGGACATGACTCAGGTGTACCAGCAAGCCCTGGACATTAGCAGCAACCTCACTTAGCACACGGGCGCAGAGGCAGGAAGCGTGTGTGTGTGTGTGTGTGTGTGTGTGTGTGTGTGTGTGTGTGTTTAGGCATTAACGACCAGTGTGTTACTGGGATACACCTTTTGGGAAGTTGAGGTTTTCCAAATAGGGCTGACATCTTGATGGGAATGATATGTTTACCCACCACTCACACACACACACACACACACACACACACACACACACACACACACACACACACACACACACACACACACACACACACACACACACACACACACACACACACACACACACACACACACAGGTGTACACACTCAAGTCCACTTCTCAGGCCAGTGGAAACTTGGTCAGGGCTTTTTGTGAACAGGATGGAGAGGGGAGTTGGCAGCAACACAAGCCACCCAAGTGTGTGTGTGTGTGTGTGAGTGTGTGTGTGTTCCCCTTTGTCACTCCCCTGCGTTCCCACATGTTTACATATCCAACCAGAAGCGTAGATTCCCACCCATTCAGAGTTTACAAAAGCACCTTTGATTAATACACACAGAGCACACGCTTTTGTGATCTTTTTATTTTGGAAAGAAAAACCAACCAACCAGGGTCGTATTCTAAAAGTTGATCATTATTTATTATTATTTGCCTCGCTTTGTTTTGTTTTGATTTGTGGGCAGAACTTGATGTTGGGTGTTGGCTGTTACCGGAGTCCATATAGTAATGAATATCATTATTGATGCTATATAATTAGCAGATATATCCAACTATGTTGGCAAGTATTTTGCCCTACAGTACTACATAGTTGCAGTTATTCATAATATAGTACTATTGCGTTATTTTTCCAGCAATATAAAAAATTGTGTGCTACCACACGTACGTTACACCATCTGTGATACGGAGAACACTGCATTTTTCCGACGAGACCAATACACGGTGATTGTGCGATATTTGGAAGAAGACACTATCATTTCACAGCACAGTTATTGTACGATACATGGCGATCATCTGCGATACTAAATAATCACACAGCACGTGCAACACAAAGTGATATCTTTATAACCTAGAAAGAGTATGTTTTCGTAAAGCCTGTAAACCACCTCAGAAAGGGACTCTTTCTAATAACATCGATTGTAGGACGTATCGGAAGAAAAACAACGTACAAAACATCACGATATTTGTATTTAATCCGACAATACCGATATCAAAATATAGCAATGGGCGAAAGGGTATTTTTTTTTCCAACAATACCGATATTATATGGATTACGTAACAAACATCGCTATATCAACGCAACCGATTATCATTATACATCGATAGTATGATACAGTTGAAGAAAGCTTTTTTACGATGTATTACTGAAAAAGGACCAGCAACACCCACATCACAATTCAGCCATTGCAGAATATACCGTAATCGTAATACCCAACAATACCAACACAGTAACGGTGTCATATTTTTGGAAGAATGACACGTGTCTTATGTTAAGGAGAACGAAAAATCGAAGGAAACTGTACGATACATCACAATGTCCATAATGCTGATATCACGATACAGCTATTGTGTGATATATCGGAAGAACACAACTCACAGGAGAGTCACAACAAGTCAAAAATGACCATTACATCGACTACTTGTATCGATACTGTACACAATGTTTGGTCCCACCCCTACTTTATACGTAGGAATTGCCTTTTTTTCGTAATTGTGCGTCAATACCCGCCGAGCCAAACCAAATGGTGAGGTTTTTTTTTTTAAGGGGCTTCAAAGGTCAGCACATTGTAGCGGTGCTTGAATGACTGCCCCCTGCTGGTGCGGAGTTGTCGGACATGTCATGTTTGACGAGAGAGCTCAGCTTACAGCTTTGACACGGTCGGCGCTCCACCCGTGTACACTCGGCCGCCGCGTCGGGCGAGCACAATCAGCCAGCTGTTGTTTGAGAGGAAGTGGATTTAAATGGAAGAGGGAGAGGCGGAGGTTGAGAGATGGAAATGTAAAAGGAAGTGAGAAGAAATAAGGGCTGTTCAACTGGCAAGGAGCCAAATCCTGCATGTTAAATGTCATCAAACTGGCGCTCTCGGCAGTAAGTTCCTACAAACTGTAGTCATAACGGCCCCGTTTACACTGCACACCAAATTGGATTATTTTTTACCTTCAAGGGACACAGATCTGATTTTTTTTTTTTTAAATCTTTTAATCAGATTCAGGCCACAACAGGAGGTAGTCTTGAATCCCATTGGAATCTGATCTTTTCAAATGTGACTTCAGTCTAAACGCAATGTGACCCGAATGTGATTTTTTTTCGTCGTCTTTGGGCGAGCTACGTTACTCGTGTGCGCCGGAAAGACAGTGTCGCCAGTGGAAATGGATATTTCATCATCCGGTTTCAGTTTTTATTTAAGACGACCAAATTTTCAGTGCATCACTTGTAAATAGCGCACAAATAAATCTATATGTAATATACGAATATATGTTTTGATTCAGAAGAAATAGCAATTGTTGAAAGACCGGAATTGACGCTGTGACACATTTGTTTACATGTGAGTTGATTTTTTTTTCTTCCATATATATATATATATATATATATATATATATATATATATATATATATATATATATATATATATATATATATATATATATATATATATATATATATATATATATATATATATATATATATATATACAGGTATATATATAAATAAATATATATATATGTATATATATAAATAAATAAATATATATATATATGTATATATATACATATATGTATATATATATAAATAAATATATATATATGTATATATATAAATAAATATATATATATATATATATATATATATATATATATATATATATATATATATATATATATATATATATATATATATATATATATATATATATATATATATATATGTATGTATATAAATAAATAAATAAACAAATATATATATACACTACCGTTCAAAAGTTTGGGGTCACATTGGAATGTCCTTATTTTTCAATGAAGATAACTTTAAACTAGTCCTAACTTTAAAGAAATACACTCTATACATTGCTAATGTGGTAAATGACTATTCTAGCTGCAAATGTCTGGTTTTTGGTGCAATATCTACATAGGTGTATAGAGGCCCATTTCCAGCAACTATCACTCCAGTGTTCTAATGGTACAATGTGTTTGCTCATTGGCTCAGAAGGCTAATTGATGTTTAGAAAACCCTTGTGCAATCATGTTCACACATATGAAAACAGAAGCTACAAAACTGACCTTCCTTTGAGCAGATTGAGTTTCTGGAGCATCACATTTGTGGGGTCAATTAAACGCTCAAAATGGCCAGAAAAAGAGAACTTTCATCTGAAACTCGACAGTCTATTCTTGTTCTTAGAAATGAAGGCTATTCCACAAAATTGTTTGGGTGACCCCAAACTTTTGAACGGTAGTGTATATATATATATATATATATATATATATATATATATATATATATATATATATATATATATATATATATATATATATATATATATATATATATATATATATATATATATACATATACAAAAATAAAATAAATCTTCCGTGGATCCACGCTGATATCCGTGTCTCCTCTACTTAACAGCCATAAAAATATGACAAATACATAGAATTATTTACAGAACAAGCCAAACGTTTGGACACACCTTCTCATTCAATGCGTTTTCTTTATTTTCATGACTATTTACATTGTAGATTGTCACAGAAGGCATCAAAACTGTGAATGAACACATGTGGAGTTATGTACTTAACAAAAAAAAAAAAGGGAAACAACTGAAAACATGTTTTATATTCCAGTTTCTTCAAAATAGCCACCCTTTGCTCTGATCACTGCTTTGCACACTCTTGGCGTTCTCTCGATGAGCTTCAAGAGGTAGTCACCTGAAACGGGTTTCACTTCACAGGTGTGCCTTATCAGGGTTGATTAGTGGAATCTCTTGCTTTATCAGTCGTGTTGTGCATGAGAAGGTGTGTCCAAACTTTTGACCTATACTGTACATCCATACATACATTATATTACTTCACTTTAAATTCACCTAAAAATCACTTAATTTTTAAGGTGTCGCAACTTATTTTATTTTGTAGTAGTGACAACGTCCTCCCGGTCAACTTCTTTTCTTTTGACTTCATCAAAGTGTGCATGCAAGTGACTTGGAGGCGACATTGGGGCCTGTGTGCATTTACACCGGAGTCTGATAAAAAAAAAAATCACATTTTACTCGCAGTGTAAACAGTCTGCTGTTTAAAAAATTCAAATTTGGGCCACTTTGGCCTGCAGTGTAAACGTAGTCTTTGACTCTGGAACAAATTGAGTTGAACGGCCCTGTTCGAGAAGGTTTTTAAATACAAAGGAAAGGCGGATGGTAAAGTAGATTAAAGAAAGTGAGTCGAATGTTTTTTGTTTGCAAACCAAAGATGTGATGAAGCTTTGACATCATTCATGGGAGCCATGCATTTTTTTCTTCTTTGACGTGGGAATCCACACCGGTGTATAAAATCATCCACCATGGCTTTTTTTTAAACAACCTCAGGATTCCTTGTATTTTTACACAGCTTGACTTGAGGGGGGAAGAGACAAAAAACACAATAAAAAGCCAAATGGGAGATTGGTATCACCCTAAAAATGTCAGGAAAAATGGGCCCCGAATTGGATGAATGTGCTGGTGTGACGGAAGAAAGGCTCTGCTCTGACACATTGAGTATTGTATTCTATTCTGTTGCCTTTTTTTGTATTGTGTGTTATTGTCAACTGGATTCACAGTGATATAATTATACTATGTTAGTATTTTTCTTTTATTACGCTCTGTTTTTGATTTTTACAAAATATAAGAATTTTTTTATCTTTTTTTCTAGTTTTTTTTTTTTTTTTGGTGTCAGCGGAAAAATTGCTCGAAGTGTTTCGGTGTCAGTTTTTAAAGAAACAACAGAATGTTTAATTTGCCAAAGCACGCATATCCAAATTGCTGGAAGCTACTAAAGACAAAAACACAAAAAAGGTGATGATTAAACTGGAATGACATGTTAGCAAGCAGGAAGTAGACTCTTAGGACAACTTGACTGGATATTAATATGACAATAATATAATGATTATATTATTTAAGTATTCTTTTTTTTCTCATTTACTCTTGTTGCCATGTTTTTCATTTGTTAGGTGAATCCTGGACTGCCAAAGTGGATTTAAAAGTTGTGTGCCTTTGGTATCTTTTATGTACTTGGTTTTTTTTGATAATGATTATCAATGTGGTTTTTTTTATACTTGTATTTATTGGTGATGAAGCCATTTATATTGGTGCCTGTGTGGGAAAACATCTAATTAGAAGTCAGCATCATCTCATTGTGGAGGCAGTTAGTCACAAATTATACAGATGTAAAATGTCTTAATGAACTGTTCCATCAGCACAATCATCTCCTGTGCCACAACAAATAAATGGATTTGGAACGATACATCTTCATACTGTCTTTTCTTTATTATTTCACCTACATTTGCCCTCGGTTTTTCAAAACATGTAGTCTAAAAGTCTAAATACAAGGTCAAGCAATATCAATTATTTGTTTTAATAATTGCTTTGTTCTTCAACTCAGTCTTGGATTAATGATTCTCAATGTTTTTAAGTACTTGGCTCTCCAAGTACCACCATACTGACATCCTTAAAATACAGTAGTGTAGTAGACCTAAGTATTCATCAAGTACCACCATACTGACAACATTAAAATACAGTAGTGTAGTAGACCTAAGTATTCATTAAGTACCACCATACTGACATCCTTAAAATACAGTAGTGTAGTAGACCTAAGTATTCATCAAGTACCACCATACTGACAACATTAAATACAGTAGTGTAGTAGACCTAAGTATTCATTAAGTACCACCATAATGACCAACATTAAAATACAGTAGTGTAGTAGACCTACGTATTCATTAAGTACCACCATAATGACCAACAATAAAATACAGTAGTGTAGTAGACCTAAGTTTAGATTAAGTACCACCATAATGACAACATTAAAATACAGTAGTATAGTAGACCTAAGTATTCATTAAGTACCACCATAATGACCAACAATAAAATACAGTAGTGTAGTAGACCTAAGTATTCATCAAGTACCACCATGATGACCAACATTAAATTACAGTAGTATAGTAGACCTAAGTATTCATTAAGTACCACCATACTGACATCCTTAAAATACAGTAGTGTAGTAGACCTAAGTATTCATCAAGTACCACCATACTGACAACATTAAATACAGTAGTGTAGTAGACCTAAGTATTCATTAAGTACCACCATAATGACCGACATTAAAATAGAGTAGTGTAGTAGACCTAAGTATTCATTAAGTACCACCATAATGACCAACAATAAAATACAGTAGTGTAGTAGACCTAAGTTTAGATTAAGTACCACCATAATGACAACATTAAAATACAGTAGTATAGTAGACCTAAGTATTCATTAAGTACCACCATAATGACCAACAATAAAATACAGTAGTGTAGTAGACCTAAGTATTCATCAAGTACCACCATGATGACCAACATTAAATTACAGTAGTATAGTAGACCTAAGTATTCATTAAGTACCACCATACTGACAACATTAAAATACAGTAGTGTAGTAGACCTAAGTATTCATTAAGTACCACCATAATGACCATCAATAAAATACAGTTGTGTAGTAGACCTAAGTATTCATCAAGTACCACCATACTGACAACATTAAAATACAGTTGTGTAGTAGACCTACACTACCGTTCAAAAGTTTGGGGTCACATTGGAATGTCCTTATTTTTCAATGAAGATAACTTTAAACTAGTCTTAACTTTAAAGAAATACACTCTATACATTGCTAATGTGGTAAATGACTATTCTAGCTGCAAATGTCTGGTTTTTGGTGCAATATCTACATAGGTGTATAGAGGCCCATTTCCAGCAACTATCACTCCAGTGTTCTAATGGTACAATGTGTTTGCTCATTGGCTCAGAAGGCTAATTGATGATTAGAAAACCCTTGTGCAATCATGTTCACACATCTGAAAACAGTTTGGCTCATTACAGAAGCTACAAAACTGACCTTCCTTTGAGCAGATTGAGTTTCTGGAGCATCACATTTGTGGGGTCAATTAAACGCTCAAAATGGCCAGAAAAAGAAAACTTTCATCTGAAACTCGACAGTCTATTCTTGTTCTTAGAAATGAAGCCTATTCCACAAAATTGTTTGGGTGACCCCAAACTTTTGAACGGTAGTGTAAGTATTCATTAAGTACCACCATAATGACCAACATTAAGATACAGTAGTGTAGTAGACCTAAGTATTCATTAAGTACCACCATAATGACCAACAATAAAATACAGTAGTGTAGTAGACCTAAGTATTCATTAAGTACCACCATAATGACAACATTAAAATACAGTAGTGTAGTAGACCTAAGTATTCATCAAGTACCACCATGATGACCAACATTAAATTACAGTAGTATAGTAGATCTAAGTATTCATTAAGTACCACCATAATGACCATCAATAAAATACAGTAGTGTAGTAGACCTAAGTATTCATCAAGTACCACCATGATGACCAACATTAAATTACAGTAGTATAGTAGATCTAAGTATTCATTAAGTACCACCATAATGACCATCAATAAAATACAGTAGTGTAGTAGACCTAAGTATTCATCAAGTACCACCATGATGACCAACATTAAATTACAGTAGTATAGTAGATCTAAGTATTCATTAAGTACCACCATAATGACCATCAATAAAATACAGTAGTATAGTAGACCTAGGTATTCATTAAGTACCACCATAATGACCAACAATAAAATACAGTAGTGTAGTAGACCTAAGTATTCATTAAGTACCACCATAATGACAACATTAAAATGCAGTAGTGTAGTAGACCTAAGTATTCATTAAGTACAACCATAATGAACACATTAAAATACAGTAGTGTAGTAGACCTAAGTATTCATCAAGTACCACCATAATGACCAACAATAAAATACAGTAGTGTAGTAAACCTAAGTATTCATCAAGTACCACCATAATGACCAACATTAAAATACAGTAGTGTATTAGACCTAAGTATTCATTAAGTACCACCATAATGACCAACATTAAAATACAATAGTGTAGTAGACCTAAGTATTCATTAAGTACCACCATAATGACCAACATTAAAATACAGTAGTGTAGTAGACCTAAGTATACATTAAGTACCACCATAATGACCAACATTAAAATACAGTAGTGTAGTAGACCTAAGTATACATTAAGTACCACCATAATGACCAACATTAAAATACAATAGTGTAGTAGACCTAAGTATTCATTAAGTACCACCATAATGACCAACATTAAAATACAGTAGTGTAGTAGACCTAAGTATTCATTAAGTACCACCATAATGACCAACATTAAAATACAGTAGTGTAGTAGACCTAAGTATTCATTAAGTACCACCATAATGACAACGTTAAAATACAGTAGTGCAGTAGACCTAAGTATTCATCAAGTACCACCATAATGACAACATTAAATTACAGTAGTATAGTAGACCTAGGTATTCATTAAGTACCACCATAATGACCAACAATAAAATACAGTAGTGTAGTAGACATAAGTATTCATTAAGTACCACCATAATGACCAACATTAAAATACAGTAGTGTAGTAGACCTAAGTATTCATTAAGTACCACCATAATGACCAACATTAAAATACAGTAGTGTAGTAGACCTAAGTATTCATTAAGTACCACCATAATGACAACATTAAAATACAGTAGTGTAGTAGACCTAAGTATTCATTAAGTACCACCATAATGACCAACATTAAAATACAGTAGTGTATTAGACCTAAGTATTCATTAAGTACAACCATAATGAACACATTAAAATACAGTAGTGTAGTAAACCTAAGTATTCATCAAGTACCACCATAATGACCAACAATAAAATACA
The DNA here is from genome assembly GCF_033978785.1 of Entelurus aequoreus. Classification (NCBI taxonomy): domain Eukaryota; kingdom Metazoa; phylum Chordata; class Actinopteri; order Syngnathiformes; family Syngnathidae; genus Entelurus; species Entelurus aequoreus. The sequence goes on along the minus strand of NC_084754.1, from coordinate 36,773,726 downwards.
GTAGTGTAGTAGACCTAAGTATTCATTAAGTACCACCATAATGACCAACATTAAAATACAGGAGTGCAGTAGACCTAAGTAATCATTAAGTACCACCATACTGACCAACATTAAAATGCAGTAGTGTAGTAGACCTAAGTATTCATTAAGTACCACCATAATGACCAACATTAAAATACAGTAGTGTAGTAGACCTAAGTAATCATTAAGTACCACCATAATGACCAACATTAAAATGCAGTAGTGTAGTAAACGTAAGTATTCATTAAGTACCACCATAATGACCAACAATAAAATACAGGAGTGTAGTAGACCAGTTTTATAACACACCTCACGGTGCAACCTGGACACATCATCAGTGATTCTCCCGGGGTCATAGGGTGTTTCGGGTCTTAATCAAACACCCTCACCCGGGCGACCCAGCCGAGGGTGATCAGTCCCTCGACTTGTGTCCAGGTAGCGCTCTACGCCACGCGTCCCCCCTCTGACGGTCTGCTTTGGGGTTGCGCCGGTGGTGCTTGGAGGTTCTGGGCACTGTGGGGAGTGTCCGGGCCTGGATCCTCCTCCGTCTCATCAGGTGCCGTACAGGGTACTGGCACTGTGCGTTGCACCACGGGTTTCCCACAACTCCCACATTTTTTTATCTGATTCAAACTGTTCCAACTTCAAAATATTCAGCCTGTTCAGGTATTGTGTGCTCTACTTCAACAATTCTAAAAAAAAAAAATCCAGGATTTCAGTTCAACTTCATTCAGCATTGGAGCATTCACACGCAATTCCTTCAGGAAGTGCCTCATCTAGTTGTGTGAATGCTCCAAGGCATTCACACATATGGTTTTTGTTGCGTGGACCAGCTCTTCCTCCCAGGGAATCTAAATTACTGGTCAATCCCAAGTTCTTTCGATGACATATATGCTGAGTAAGAAGGACCACCAAGACAGAATTGGAATATTATCAAGTTTTACTAAAGCTTTAGGAGACCACCTTAACCAATACATTCATATCGGCTACTCTAGTTGATCTGACATTCAAACAGAAAAGCCAACTCCTTGCACACAAAGAAAGCCCCCATTTCTCCCCCTCACAACACTGATAAGGAAAAGAGTGGGGGTTGTATTTCACATTCCAATGGTTAAGACACTAAACAGGCATCTGAGGACAAAAAAGAAACTGGTAGAATATACAAAGGAAAAGTACTAGCTACTCTAAACATGGCTATGTAAAAAGAAAGAACTCTTAAACATACAGGTATATGCATCCTCCACATTTTCTACACCAAAATGCATCTATTTATTATTGTGTGAATGCTCCAAATGATTCCTTTACTTCTTCTTCTCCAGATTTTAGCGCGCTCTACCTTCCACATTTTTCATCCGATTCAAACCGTTCCAACTTCAAACTGTTCAGCCTATTCGGGAGTCCTGTCCCATTTATTTCAACGGGAATTTCCCCAAAATTGGGGAATTTCTGGAAAAGTGGGAATTTTTTTGGAAAATGGTAAAAAAAAAAACTTGAATGGTCTGAATGAGTTGAAATGATTGGTGTTGATCATTTTCAAATCGGTGGAGAAATGTTGAAGTAGTAACATGTTGAATTGAGAAATTGTATTACGAATTCCTGGAATTTCGGGAAAACTTGGTATTTTTCCAGTTAAAAAAAATAATAATTTTTTTGTCTTAATTAAGAGGAATGTTTTGACAGTGGAACAGTTGAAGTGGGTTGAAAAATGTGGGAGGAGTAGTCGCCAGAAAAAAGGGTGGAAATAGGGCTTTGGAAAACCAGAAACTCTGGAAAATCCTGGAATTTTTTTTAACTTGGAAAAATGATCGTTTGAATTTCAAGAATGGTGGAATGTGTTGAAGGTGCAATGTTTTGAAAATGTGGAAATGGTGAAAGTTTGAAAAATGGCCAATTCATTTTGAATGGGAAAAATGTCCCGGAAAAGCAAAAATTCTGGGAAATCAGGGAATTTTTGGAATTTGTCAAGGGAAAGCCCGCAATTCCAGAATAGGCTGAACAGTTTGAAGTTGGAGTGGTTTTGAATCAAATGAAAAATGTGGAAGGAAAGAAAAATAAATAGATGCATTTTGGTGTAGAAAAACCATATGTGTGTTCACACAATTAGGATCATACACACTTTTAGCTTATATACAACATGGCTGCCAACCATTACACTGCAAAAACTGAAATCTAAGTAAGATTAAATATCTCAAATAAGGGTGATATCTGCTTATTTTCTGTCTGATAAGATAATATATTCTCAAGATAACGGCACTAGCATTTACATAATTTAAGAATATTTTTCAACATATTGAGCAAAAAGGTCTCTCTTTTTTTTCTACCAAGAAAAGTGCACTTGTTATTAGTGAGAATATACTTATTTTAAGGTATTTTTGGGTTCATTGAAGTTAGCTAATTTTACTTTAAGTCTTGACAAGCCACATTTTCTTGTTCTATTGGCAGATAATTTTGCTTAGTTCAAGTAAAATACCCCTAATTTTTTTTTTCTTGTTTTTGAACACTGACTTTTTGCAGTGTATACAACATGGCTGACAACCAATAGGAACAAACAGAAAAAAGGTTTGTGTTTCATGGGGATGCAATTTCCCAGCACACCTGAACAGGAACAATATTCTTCATTGAAGGTAAGTCAACACATTTTCTCACATTCAACTTTCCTCACATTCTTTTCAATCCTAGAAACCAAACATAATGTTTCATCTCTTGTTTAACCTTTTATAAAATATAAATATAGTTGAAGCGAGCTGCTGCTGAAACACGTGAATCATTGCAACAATGACGCAGTGAAAGGTTCCTACCTGCAGTCTTTGCTTGGTCCCAATCCAACATTTCAGCTCCTGCAGTGCATGGTTAGACAACATTCTGTTGACAGATGGTTAAGTTGTCCACTATTAAGTGGACTTGATGGAAAGGCTAACACCATAGAACTATGTCTTGCCAACACTAACAAGATGTGTGTTTATAGGTAGTAAAAAAAAAAAGTGTAATTATCTTACAAACATCCTAAATGAAGACTATTATAGTTTATAGTCACAGCACACCTGACTGCAATTACTCAAATACACCATAGGAGCCATTTTTGCTGTCAGTGAAACTTAAAGTGACAGAACCAAACAAACACAGGGGGAAAATAACACCGAATTTTGAAGGAGGACGCTGGCGCTGGCCAGGACATTTCACACACATTTTGAGGTACCGGTGGCTGTGAAGTCACGATTATGCAAAAAAATGTGAATCTTGCTTGGAATCAAGGGAATAGGTGCGTGTAAAATGTCAAAAAAGGGCGCTTCATACAACATTTTTGTATTGAACATATTCCTAGCCCCTTCCTGCTCTGTCATTGATAAAAAAATGTAATGCTCCCCGGGACGATGACTTTTAACCATTTTTTTCTTTTTCTTTTCATGTATTTATTCATTTTACATTTTATATCAAATGTCTTGGTTGTTCCTCCCTCTGAAAATCCTATGAAATGTTTAAAGGCCTACTGAAACCCACTACTACCGACCACGCAGTCTGATAGTTTATATATCAATGATGAAATCTTAACATTGCAACACATGCCAATACGGCCGGGTTAACTTATAAAGTGCAATTTTAAAATTCCCGCCACACTTCCGTTCGAAAAACTCATTTGCATATGACGTATGCGCGTGACGTCACAAGAGCTACGACATAAAAACCTGTGTTTTCAACAAAATTCCACAGTATTCTGGACATCTGTTGGTGAATCTTTTGCAATTTGTTCAATTTACAATGGAAACTACAAAAAAGAAAGCTGTAAGTGGAAAGCGGTGTGTTGCTGCGGGATGTAACAACACAAAGACAAACAACTGGTGTTGCATTGTTTTTATTCCAAAAAGATGGCGGCCAAGCTTTACTATGGAACAAAGAAGTCAAGCGAACACGGTTGGATTGGACCACACACACAAAGTACAGTGTATTATGCAGCGAACATTTCGAACAATCATGTTTCGAAGAGGGTCCCTTGCAAAGGGCAGCGATGGGCATCGCCACCACCCGTCGACTCGTGCTGAAGAAAGGTGCGAAGCCAACTATTTTCAACAGACCACGGCCATGCTTAAGTGCAAGTTCGACAAGTTCAGAGCACCCCACACCCTCCACAAGTGGACAGACTGTGCACATGAGGTCTGCATTTGCCAAAAGGGAAAGGAAGAGGGTAAGAATCTTGATTTCCAGTTTCCATAGTCAGACTACACTGTTCCAATATCCATTTCTTTGTTCTCAATTGTTGATGACTGAAGATAACAACCAAACCTAACCCCTCCACACCCCGGATTGTAAATAATGTAAATAATGCAATGTAATTATCTTGTGTGATGACTGTATTATGATGATAGTATATATCTGATAGTATATATCTGTATCATGAATCAATTTAAGTGGACCCCGACTTAAACAAGTTGAAAAACTTATTGGGGTGTTACCATTTAGTGGTCAATTGTACAGAATATATACTTCACTGTGCAACCTACTAATAAAAGTCTCAATCAATCAATCAATCAAGTCATATATTACTCCAGTGGTTCTCAACCTTTTTTCAGTGATGTACTCCCTGTGAACATTTTTTTAACTCAAGTATCCCCTAATCAGAGCAAAGCATTTTTGTTTGAAAAAAAGAGAAACAAAAGTAAAATACAGCACTATGTCATCAGTTTCTGATTTATTAAATTGTATAACAGTGCAAAATATTGCTCATTGGTAGTGGTCTTTCTTGAACTATTTGGAAAAAAAGATTTAAAAATAACAAAAAACTTGTTGAAAATAAACAAGTGATTCAATTATAAATAAAGATTTCTACACATAGAAGTAATCATCAACTTAAAGTGCCCTCTTTGGGGATTGTAATAGAGATCCATCTGGATTCATGAACTTAATTCTAAACATTTATTTTGTTGAAGTATTATTCAATAAATATATTTATAAAGGATTTTTGAATTGTTGATATTTTTAGAATATTTTAAAAAATTCTCACGTACTCCTTGGCATACCTTCAAGTACCCCCAGGGGTACGCGTACCCCCATTTGAGAACCACTGGTCTACTTCATGAACAATGAAATAAATGAACAATAAAATAGTCTACATATAATTATTGCTTCAAGTTCTAGTCAAGTTCTTCTGCAGTATAAAGTATCGTGCATTTACTGACATTACTGTCAATAGTGTCAATACTGTCAATAGATTACAATAGACAATAATATAAAGTATTGTACATTTACAGACAAGAGATCAGATCATGGCCAGTACGACTACGGCATCAGTGGCGGATGCGGTGGATGAACCAATGGCAATGGCACTAGATTTGCCTGATGAGGAGGGCAATCAAGATCAGGTTCGATTTGTTTTCCTAATCAATGTTCAAATGGATTACAGTTCAAGCCCAATACAAAAGTATTCATAATTTATGTAAATGAGGTATCCATATTACATGTAGCTGTTTCTCCATTTCCAGGGAAATACAAGAGAACAAGGATGCCAGACGGACTGGGTACCGATTGGGAGAGCACCAACAGCAATGACCAGTAGCAAGAGCACCCAAACAGAGAAAATACATCATAGATCAAAGGGTATGTCTATTTCGGTGATGAACATAATTCTGCACATCACAGTACACATTGCACAGCTGCCTGTGCAGAGTAGAGTAGACAGATAAATTAGGTGATTCAAAGACAATAATTCGTATGTGATTCTAGTTTAATTTTAACAGATTATATAAACAACTTGTGTTTGATTTTATTGCTAGGACACCAGGTGACCCCAGAGATCCTCGAGAGGGTTAGAGCTCGGCTGGCCAGGGTTAGTGAAGTCCCATCGTCAAGTGTAGCAGCTCCATCTGACAGCCCCGAGATGCAGACTAACATAGCAACTCCAGGTGCTCCTGCATTGTTTGATGTAGGACCAGCATCAAGTCCCACTGCGCCTTTTGTTAGTGGTTCTTCCGATGACAGCTATGTGCCGAGTGAGTCATCGACATCGGATCCGTGTCAATCTGACGGGTCGCCAGATCGCCCACGTACTCACCAGATGCGTGAAGAGAGCTGCCACAAGGAACCGAAGTACATCATCTTTGAGTCGTGCCTCCAGAGTCTCGTCAAGTGGTGTCACTGTCCAGTCTGTGGCAGCCAGGACATAAGCCCTTCTTGGGATTCAAACGGTACACAACTGACCATGACTCTTCAATGTGCATCATGTGACCAGAGGAGTAGTTGGAGCAGCCAGCCAAACATTGGCCCTTATGCCGCGGGCAACATCCTGCTATCTGCTGGCATCCTCTTCGCTGGCGCATCTTCTGGCAAGGTGTTGCAAGTGCTGAACAGCATCGGAGTGGTCACGTATGTGAAGAGGACATTTTTCAACCACCAGGAGCTCATCCTGCAGCCAGCCATCAAAAAGGTGTGGGAGGAACAGCAACGGACGCACCTCACCGTGCTGCAGGTGGAAGGCCGACCCCTCGTCCTTGGTGGTGATGGGCGAGCAGACAGTCCGGGACACAGTGCCAAGTTTGGTACCTACACCACAATGGAGCTTGTGGCCAATGTGGTTCTCGACCATTCAGGTTGTACAGGTACGACCATATAATCTCACTAAAACACTAGTAACATAATAAGCGGAGAAGGGATTTTCCAGAATTATCCTAGTAAATTTGTCTAATAACATTAACCATTTCAATGTATACTAAGCCCCTTTTTCATTTTTTTCTTTGCTCATTCCTTTTCTGTTATATATATTTCAGAGCAACGAATGTCTTGGCAGCTACCATATGGAGATGGAAGGACTGAAGAGGATGGTGGAGCTGCTGATCAGCTGGGACCTGGATGTCGGGGTGCTGGTGACAGACCGACACAGACAGATCGCTAAATGGATTCGCGAAAACATGCCCAATACACGGCACTGCTATGACATCTGGCATGTTGCAAAATGTTAGTTGGATTATTTGTATGCATGACAAGTTGTGAAGTAGTGTGTACATATTAGTGATCAGATGAATGCCATATTGTATTTAATCCACAAATTTCTGCTTTTTTCTGTTTGTAGCCATCGGAAAGAAACTGAAGGCCATCTACAAGCATAAGGACTGTGAAGACCTGAAGCCCTGGGTGCTAAGTATAATCAACCACCTCTACTGGGCAGCAGTGTCTACACCGCCTGGAGAGGGGGGACTTCTGGTTGCCAAGTGGAAGTCTGTGGAGCGACACATTCAGAACATCCACAAGGACCATGGCGACCTCTTCCCAATTTGTACTCATGGACAACTGCAACGGCAAAAGAAATGGCTCAAACAAAGTGAGTAGGCAAATAAGTTGCCCGAAAGCAGTGAGGGACTAGCAGTATTTTCCTGCACATCTTTTGAAAGTCAAAAAATTCAGATAAACTTGTAAGTAAATAACCAGTTTAAGTTGACTGGAACATTTTTGTTGAAACATTGTTCTATTTTAAATTTAGGTTTAGGTTCACGCTCAGCAGTGAAACTGGAGGAGGTGGTCAACAACAAGTCCCTGCTGAGAGATATCGCCATGCTGTCGGGTGAACACCAGACTTCCAAGGTGGAGGCGTTCCATAGCCTTATCATACAGGTGAGAATTAGGCTGATCGCCTGTAGGTGGCGTTGGTGGTTACCACCTGCCACTAGGACTTTGGTGGCCAGGGAGCAAAATACTAGAGCAGACCTGGGCATTCTTTGTGCGTCCCTGTCCGGCCCGCGTGAGGCCAATTATAAATTACAAAATACATTTTAAAAAGAATCTATGTCGAGTGTGCAATACAACGGTGCTGCTTTTGTTTTGAAAATCGTTATTTGTATTACTTCCGTGTGGACGTATGCGTGTGCGTGATTGTGAGTGAATGTGAACAGCTGCAATCATTAATTACAAAATAAAGTTGAAAAAACATCTATGTCGTGCACGCAATACAACTGTGCTGCTTTTATTTTGAAAATTATTCTTTATGGGCGTGTGTCCGTGTGTAACCTGCGAGTGAAGGTGCACATTCAGCGACAAGTGATGCACGGTTTACACCCGAGACGCTAAAAAGAGAAAAGTTGATGAAGAATGGCGTGTTTCCAACAAGACATTGACTGCCATGCAACGTTCCCTCTAAGGTGCGTGCCTGCGCAATTGCGCACTGCTAGCGTCTGCTGCGCGCAGCAAATATATGCCGCGCACCAAATCAAATCCCATCTGAATTCTAAACAAAATAAACATATTTATTGTATGTAATTTTGCAATGCAACTTTGAGTGAAAGTGACAACAAGCGGCCCTAACGGTGTTCGTCAACACCGTTCAATTGAACACCGTTCAATTATTGTAACGTCTATCGAGATGCTTCGAGGCCAGGAATTATATCGATCACTTTATTGAGCAAAACTGTTTATATTCGGCCAGAACCACACCAAAAACATAAGTAAAACACTTCTATCTGGAAAAACTAGTCATTTTCTGCCGTACAAACCAGGCCAAAACCAACTTGTCATCTGCCACCAACACGCATAGCACTAAACCACTGGTGCGTTTATGGCCACACAAAAAGTCGGACAACTCAAACACCACACAAAGTTACACTATGACTCCTCAGTCATACGTGTGCTTATTTTACTGTCATTTATTATTAATGTTAATTTATTTATATTAGTCATGGAATGCTGTTAAACACACTATGTTGAAGTATTACTATTATTATTAATTATTATTATTATTATTATTATTATTTATCTTACGGTATATATCAAAAATAATATTGAGCAAAATTTAATTGAAATATTGTCGATGTGGCCCTCCAGCAGTGCTCGGGTTGCTCATGCGGCCCCCGGTAAAAATTAATTGCCCACCCCTGTACTAGAGCATACTAAATGTAGCCTTGATACAGTCAGTGTAAGCAAGAGAATGTTAGAGGTCCAACATAGTGGCTAGGCAGTTAGAGGTCCAACATAGTGGCTAGGCAGTTAGAGGTCCAACATAGTGGCTAGGCATCTTGGTGAGAAAGATTGCAAACAATTCTGGCGTGGTGTTAAAATTAAAAACAAAACAGCTTCATTATTGCAGGAGATCAAGCTTTAATAGCTGACTATAAACAGTTTAATACACAAACATTTGTATTCAAATTTACAAACTATTTATAAATTTACACACACATTGTATGGACGCATGACTGAATAAAGTGTCTTTTATCTTATACAGTTCGCACCGAAAATGTATGTCTTCTCATACATCGGAATGCTGTGCAGGTATGTTTCCACACTAATCTAAGTGTCACTAGTGTGTGCCATACTTTAGTACTATTTATTACATTATTCTGTTACCACACCTAGGAACCTGCTTGCTGGGCTGCACTGGAATGAAAACTCGAGCCGCCCTATAGCCACTACACAAGCGGGTGCTGAGCGCTATGCAGTACGCTACCCGAAGTATAAAGCAGGGGGCCATGTGGTCAAGAAAATCGCGACAGAACCAACATAACGTAAGTGTAGAGGACACAAAACATGTAAACACTTGACACTTTGTATCATGATAATAATACTGTCAAGTTTCACTCTCCATGAGTATATTATGTTGTGAGCAGGAACATGTACAATTGTATTTTGCAGGCTACGTAGATGACTTGATCAGGGAGGTTGTTGCTGGCTGCAGACAGACCCCTGACCAGAGAACACCAGTCAGCGTCACTGTGGATGTGCCTCCCTTCCTCTGCGATGAACTGGAGAAGCCAGACAAGGAGGAAGCCATCGCCAAGCACAGGAGTCGCTTCGGTAAGTGTTAACTGCCCTCCCAGTAACAGTTAGAGATGCTACCTCAGTAGAAGCATTTAAGTCCCATCTTAAAACTCATTTGTATACTCTAGCCTTTAAATAGACCCCCATTTTTAGACCAGTTGATCTGCCGTTTCTTTTCTTTTCTCCTCTGCCCCCCACCCCACACCCTCTCCCCCTTGTGGAGGGGTTATATATGTGCATCGGTTGGGGACATCTCTGCGCTGCTGACCCGTCTCCGCTCGGGATGGCCTCCTGCTGGCCCCACTATGGACTGGACTCTTACTATTATGTTAGATCAGGGGTCGGCAACCTTTACCACTCAAAGAGCCATTTTGGCAAGTTTCACAAATTAAAGAAAGTAATGGGAGCCACAAAAATTTTTTTAAAATTTAAAATGAAAAACACCGCATACAAAGCTTAAATGCTCTGTGCTATGTTAACCAGGGGTCTCCGACACACGCACTTTAATGTGGAAATTTGATGTTAGTGCAGCCCGCGAGTTTTGAATGAATGGTGCTTGATAGCATCATACTTGCCAACCCTCTCATTTTTCCCGGGAGACTCCCGAATATTAGAGCGTGATGACACTGCATTTGGCGCCCTCTACAGTCTGCCCTAACAGCGTACCTGCTCGACCACACGTAGAACGCAATTTCAGCTTGCTCACGTAAGTGACAGCAAGGCGTACTACATCAGCAGCCACACATCTTACACTGACGGTACCAGGGAGGGGGGGGTTGATGTGTGGGGGGATTTGGTGGTAGCGGTGTAGACCGGAAGAGTTAGGGCTGCATGGGATTCTGGGTAATGGTTGTGTTGTGTTTATGTTGTGTTACGGTGGGATGTTCTCCAGAAATGTGTTTTTCATTCTTTTTTGGTGTGGGTTCAGAGTGTGGCACATATTTGTAACGTAACAATGTTAAAGTTGTTTGATACGGCTACCGTCAGTGTAAGCTGTGTGGCTGATGAGTAAGTATGCTTTGCTGTCTCCTGTGTGTGCTAGTACTAACAACATGCAACATGCGGCTGGACTGGCACGCTGTATGTAAATGCTATAGAGGACAATTACTGCAGTGCAATTAGGGCATGCCCTTTATTTAGTAATTAGAGTGTAAATAGGATTAGTTTTACCCTGGGAGTAATCTATGAGAGACACTGAGATCCATAAGTCTCCTGGGAAAATCGGGGGGGGGTCGGCATGTATGTAGCTGAGCCGCATCAGAATGGTCAAGGAGCCGCATGCGGCTCCGGAGCCGCGGGTTGCCGACCCCTGTGTTAGATCCACTAAGGACTGGACTTTCACAATATTATGTCAGACCCACTCGACATACATTGCTTTCGGTCTCCCCTAGAGGGAGGGGGGTGGGGGGGGTTGGTTACCCACATATTATGCGGTCCTCTCCAAGGTTTCTCATAGTCATTCACCGACGTCCCACTGGGGTGAGTTTTTCCTTGCCCGTATGTGGGCTCTGTACCGAGGATGTCGTTGTGGCTTGTGCAGCCCTTTGAGACACTTGTGATTTAGGGCTATATAAATAAACATTGATTGATTGATTGATTGATTGATTTCTTTTATTGATTAAGTACAGTGGCCATGTGGATTGTGTTGCAGTCACTGCACGTCTTGGAACCCCGTGTAGTCCATCGATGGGAATGTTGTCCTAATCTTATGTACTACACAAGCTGGTAGTACCACCCTTATCTCCTTTCCCAGATATCCCCAGCAGAAGCGGACAAACTGTCGATAGGCTGTGTGTCGTCTCCGCCTGCAAGTACAAAATAGTTGTTAGCAAATGATGGCAGCTGTTATTGGATACACAGTGACTCACTGTTCTCTGAGATGCAAAAGACATTGTCATGCATTCTATTCATTTGTCATTTACTGTTGCAGTAAATTGTAAATATTGTTGACATCTACGGTTTTATGTATGTAATACTTCTATGATATATAATGTAATGTACATTGTAGCACAGTACATTTCACAGAATAAGAATAAGATAAGAAAGTGCTCATTCTGACTTATCTTCCGAAGGTTGATAGAATTATTTAAAGGCCTACTGAAACCCACTACTACCGACCACGCAGTCTGATAGTTTATATATCAATGATGAAATCTTAACATTATAACACATGCCAATACGGCCGGGTTAACTTATAAAGTGACATTTTAAATTTGCCGCTAAACTTCCGGTTCGAAACGCCTCTGAGGATGACGTATGCGCGTGACGTAGACCGGGGAACACGGGTATGCCTTCCACATTGAAGCCAATACGAAAAAGCTCTGTTTTCATTTCATAATTCCACAGTATTCTGGACATCTGTGTTCGTGAATCTGTTGCAATCATGTTCATTGCATTATGGAGAAGGAAGCTGAGCAAGCAAAGAAGAAAGTTGTCGGTGCGAAATGGACGTATTTTTCGAACGTAGTCAACAACAACAGTACACAGCCGGCGCTTCTTTGTTTACATTCCCGAAAGATGCAGTCAAGATGGAAGAACTCGGATAACAGAGACTCTAACCAGGAGGACTTTTGACTTCGATACACAGACGCCTGTAGAGAACTGGGACAACACAGACTCTTACCAGGATTACTTTGATTTGGATGACAAAGACGCAGACGTGCTACTGTGAGTATGCAGCTTTGGCTTCTAAACATTTGATCGCTTGACCGTATGTGCGCAACTTTTTTTTGCGTATGTACGTAACTTTTTTAAAATATATAAGCTTTATGAACCTTGGGTTAGGTGAACGGTCTTTTGGGCTGAGTGATTGTGTGTGTTGATCAGGTGTTTGAATTGTATTGGCGTGTTCTATGGAGCTAGGAGCTAGCATAGGAGCTAGGAGCTAGCATAACAAACACGCAGGTGTTTTTATGCAGGATTAATTTGTGGCATATTAAATATAAGCCTGGTTGTGTTGTGGCTAATAGAGTATATATATGTCTTGTGTTTATTTACTGTTTTAGTCATTCCCAGCTGAATATCAGGTACCGTGAGTATGCAGCCTTGGCTGCTAAACATTTGATAGCTTGACCGTATGTGCGCGTCACGTACGTAACTTTTTAAAAATATATAAGCTTTATGAACCTTGGGTTAGGTGAACGGTCTTTTGGGCTGAGTGATTGTGTGTGTTGATCAGGTGTTTGAATTGTATTGGCGTGTTCTATGGAGCTAGGAGCTAGCAGAGGAGCTAGGAGCTAGCATAACAAACACACAGGTGTTTTTATGCAGGATTAATTTGTGGCATATTGAATATAAGCCTGGTTGTGTTGTGGCTAATAGAGTATATATATGTCTTGTGTTTATTTACTGTTGTAGTCATTCCCAGCTGAATATCAGGTCACCCCCGGCTCTCACAGCATCTTCCCTATCTGAATAGCTTCAACTCCCCACTAGTCCTTCACTTGCACTTTACTCATCCACAAATCTTTCATCCTCGCTCAAATTAATGGGGAAATTGTCGCTTTCTTGGTCCGAATCTCTCTCACTTCATGCGGCCATCATTGTAAACAATAGGGAACTTTGTGTATATGTTCAACTGACTATGTCACGCTACTTCCGGTAGGGGCAAGCCTTTTTTTTTATCAGATACCAAAAGTTGCAATCTTTATCGTCGTTGTTCTATACTAAATCCTTTCAGCAAAAATATGGCAATATCGCGAAATGATCAAGTATGACACATAGAATAGATCTGCTATCCCCGTTTAAATAAAAAAAATTCATTTCAGTAGGCCTTTAAACTTATTTGTGCCTCACTCATTTTGCTGTTGCTGCAGCACGCCATATTGCTGTTGGTAGGCGTAATACGCTGTCTGCAGCACCCATTCATCCAGACACACAGATGGAAAGCCAGGGTGGTCTATGATGCACGTCTCCACCCTCTTCTCCTCCATCCTTCTGGCCACTGCATCTAGCTCACGACAGCAGACACACTCAGCCACTGTCTCCATGTTCACACAGTTGTGACATGTACACCTGGAAATAGAAATATTCATAATATTTGTAAATCAATTCTTATTATGGACACCTGCAATCTGCAAACATGTGGAATAATTAATATTATCATTGTCTTGTTGTGGATCTTATTAATCTACATGCATATTTTTAGTATTGCCGGTATATGGAGCTGTGGCCCATAGAAATAATGGGTAATTAATTAGGTTTGACATTGTGTCAATGATAGATACTTAGTCTATAGATAGGCCTGGGGTGTAATTTGTAACACTAACAGTAACAGTGCAAGACTAGGCCACAAGCTAAAACTAGTCTATAAATAAATAACATGTTACCATTCTGTATTCTGAAGGCGATCTATGTCGTGTGCTACTCCAGCATTGTGTCAATGATAGATACTTGGTCTATAGATAGGCCTGGGGTGTAAGTTGTAACACTAACAGTAACAGTGCAAGACTAGGCCACAAGCTAAAACTAGTCTATAAATAAATAACATGTTACCATTCTGTATTCTGAAGGCGATCTATGTCATGTGCTACTCCAGCATTGTGTCAATGATAGATACTTGGTCTATAGATAGGCCTGGAGTGTAAGTTGTAACACTAACAGTAACAGTGCAAGACTAGGCCACAAGCTAAAACTAGTCTATAAATAAATAACATTTTACCATTCTGTATTCTGAAGGCGATCTATGTCGTGTGCTCCTCCAGCATCAATAGCAGCAGCGTCCTCCTGACAGTCTTCGTCAGCTTCGGGTTCAAATCGGTATGGCTCTATCCCTCTCACAGCTTCTGAATCGCTTCCAATCCCCACTAGTTCTTCACTTGCACTTTCCTCATCCAAAAATCTTTCATCCTCGCTCAAATTAATGGGGAAATCGTCGCTATCTCGGTCGGAATCGCTCTCACTTCTGGCGGCCATCATTGAAAACAATAGGAAAGACTCAGCAGCCCCAGCTCTTGTGACGTCACGCTACTTCCGGTAGGGGCAAGGCTTTTTTTTATCAGAGACCAAAAGTTGCGAACTTTATCGACTTTGTTCTATACTAAATCCTTTCAGCAAAAATATGGCAATATCGCAAAATGATCAAGTATGACACGTAGAATGGATCTGCTATTCCCGTTTAAATTAAAAAAAATCATTTCAGTAGGCCTTTAACAAGCCATCCTATAATAATACATCAGCTATTAATGTAACAACACAATAAAACAAATATATTTAATGATGTTTTTTTCATTATTTTAACAATAGGCTAATGTATATTACTTTATATAGATTCTACCAGAAACACAAAACTTAAAAACTAAATTATTTACAATTGCAGACACAAGGTTTCGTGCAGCTTCACTCATTGTAAAGGAAGACGGAAGGCGGAATTGGTAGAGTGGCCGTGCCAGCAATCGGAGGGTTGCTGGTTACTGGGGTTCAATCCCCACCTTCTACCATCCTAGTCACGTCCGTTGTGTCCTTGGGCAAGACACTTCACCCTTGCTCCTGATGGGTGCTGGTAGTGCCTTGCATGGCAGCTCCCTCCATCAGTGTGTGAATGTGTGTGTGAATGGGTGAATGTGGAAATACTGTCAAAGCGCTTTGAGTACCTTGAAGGTAGAAAAGCGCTATACAAGTATAACTCATTTATCCTTTATTTAAGTCCACGCAGGAGAAAAATTACTACAAAGATGGTGTCTGGGTTTTTCTTATATATATGCATGTATATATACATATATACACATATTAAGTATTTCATACATATATATATATATATATATATATATATATATATATATATATATATATATATATATATATATATATATATATATATATATATATATATATATACACAGTTGTGCCGCAAGGTCGCAAAGAAAATGCGGACTGGATTTTGAGTGATGTTGGCATTTTCTATATGAACAAGTGGAATGGATTGGATACTGATGCACTAAAGGGGCTCTCTACCTTACGCTATATTTATTTAAACTCATATTCGGGCCACTTTATAATGAATTTGTCGGCATGTATTTGTAAAAAAATAAAAAAAAATGAAAAAATGTCCCCAAATTATTTAGGGGGGCTTAAGAATATTTTAGGGGGGCTTGAGCCCCCCTAAAACAGGCCTAACAACGCCAATGCTTGACATAATGATATGCGCTCGCCATTACATTTCTTGAAACCAGCAAACTTATACTAAAAACTAATTTATTGTTCTTAATGGAAAGGCAACAAGGCAACCGCTTGTTACTCTCGGGGTCTCCTAGCCGCTCAGGCAAATCATATTGTCTAAAAATGCATTTTTCCATCGATAACATGACATCATCGTGCCAAGTGCGTGCTCTTTCAGTCAATTAGTGCGCATATATACAGCCCAGCTCCCGGCCAAAATTTATTTAATTGTAATTTTGAATGTGCATGAACTATTTCTGTTTAAAATTGTTTGAAATGTCAAATGTTAAATGTTTAAATATTAACTGTCAGTTTGCTGTACTGTGCCAACTGTACTACTATAGAGTACGGCGTGGCGAAGTTGGGAGAGTGGCCGTGCCAGCAATCTGAGGGTTACTGGTTCAATCCCCATCTTCTACCATCCTAGTCACGTCCGTTGTGTCCTAGAGCAAGACACTTCACCCTTGCTCCTGATGGGCCTGGTTAGCGCCGTACATGGCAGCTCCCGCCATCAGTGTGTGAATGTGTGTGTGTGAATGGGTGAATGTGGAAATAGTGTCAAAGCACTTTAAGTTCCTTAAAAAAAGGTAGAACAGCGCTATACAAGTATTTACCATTTACCATTTACGTGTTTTCTACTGTTTCATTGAAAATAAAACAGCAAAGTACATTTGGCCGTCATCTGTTTTAATTATGAGACACAATTGTGTCAAAATCATGATTTTTTTTCATGCTTTCAAGCATGTTTTACTCAATATAGGTCATATCATCTCAGCAACAAGCTGTAATATCTTACTGAGATCATTTAGGACCAAAACACTTAAAACAAGTAAAACACTCTAACATAAAATCTGCTTAGTGAGAAAAATGATCTTATTAGACAGAAAATAAGCAAATATCACCCTTATTTGAGATATTTAATCTTACTTAGATTTCAGTTTTTGCAGTGTGCTCAGTTCGTATCCCCGGGTTAGTGCGTGTGCCTCACAATACGAAGGTCCTGGGTTCTATCCCCGGGCTCGGGGTCTTTCTGTGTGGAGTTTGCACGTTCTCCCCGTGACTGCGTGGGTTCTCTCCAGGTACTCCGGCTTTCTGCAGAGACATGCACCTGGGGATAGGTTGATTGGCAACACTACAGTGGCCCTAGAGCAGGGGTCGGCAACCCAAAATGTTGAAAGAGCCATATTGGACCAAAAATACAAGAAAAACAAATCTGTCTGGAGCCGCAAAAAATTCAAAGCCTTATATAAGTGTTATAATGAAGGCAACACATGATGTAAGTGTCTATATTAGCTATATTAGCCTACTATCAAAGGCTGACGCAAATATTCATTGACATTATTTTACACATTTTTGCAACACCTCGAAAAGGATAAGCGGTAGAAAATGGATGGATGGATGGACATTTTTGCAACATTGGAAAACATTAGTAAAATGTAGACTTCACACAGGACGAGATAACTTCTGGCTCAGAATGGCCAAAGGTATAGATGTGTGTGTCCAAGTTTAAGGAAACGGCAGGCTGTCTTCTTCTAATGCAGACCTGGGCATTCTGCGGCCCGCGGGCCGCATCCGGCCCTTTGTACATCCCTCTCCGGCCCGTGTGAGGCCAATTATAAATTACAAAATAAATTTAAAAAAGTATCTATGTCGAGTGTGCATACAACGGTGCTGCTTTTGTTTTGAAAACCGTTATTTGTATTACTTCCGTGTGGACGTATGCGTGTGCGTGATTGTGAGTGAATGTGAACAGCTGCAATTAGAAATTACAAAATAAAGTTGAAAAAACATCTATGTCGTGCACGCAATACAACTGTGCTACTTTTATTTTGAAAAGTATTACTTATGGGCGTGTGTCCGTGTGTAACCTGCGAGTGAAGGTGCACATGCAGCGACAAATGATGCACGGTTTACACTTGAGACGCTAAAAAGAGAAAAGTTGATGAAGAATGACGTGTTTCCAACAAGACATGGACTGCAAAGCAACGTTCCCTCTAAGGTGCGTGCCTGCGCAATTGCGCACTGCTCAAGCGTCTGCTGCGCGCAGCAAATATATGCCGCGCACCAAATCAAATCCCATCTGAATTCTAAACAAAATAAACATATTTATTCTATGTAATTTTGCAATGCAACTTTGAGTGACAGTGACAACAAGCGGCCCTAACGGTGTTCGTCAACACCGTTCAATTATTGTAACGTCTATCGAGATGCTTCGAGGACAGGAATTATATCGATCACTTTATTGAGCAAAACTCTTTATATTCGGACATAACCACACCAAAAACATGAGTAAAACACTTCTATCTCGAAAAACTAGTCATTTTCTGCCGTACAAACCAGGCCAAAACCAACTTGTCATCTGTCACCAACATGCATAGCACTAAACCACTGGTGCGTTTATGGCCACACAAAAAGTCAGACAACTCAAACACCACACAAAGTTACACTATGACTCCTCAGTCATACATGTGCTTATTTTACTGTCATTTATTATTAATGTTAATTTATTTATATTAGTCATGGAATGCTGTTACACACACTATGTTGAAGTATTACTATTATTATTATTAATTATTATTATTATTATTATTTATCTTACGGTATATATCAAAAATAATATTGAGCAAAATTTAATTGAAATATTGTCGATGTGGCCCTCCAGCAGTGCTCGGGTTGCTCATGCGGCCCCCGGTAAAAATTAATTGCCCACCCCTGTTCTAATGGATTTATAACAATCTTTGCAAGCTGGGTAACATTTGCTGTGGTCTGGAACAACATGGCACACAAACAACTATCAGAAATGCAGCCAATATTACATACATATACTGTGTCAGGAGACATGCAAATATACATTAAATACACAGAGGACATAAGTGAAGGAAATTAAATGAGCTCAAATATACCTACAAACGAGACATAATGATGCAATATGTACATACAGCTAGCCTAAATAGCTAGCTATATGTTAGCATCGATTAGCTTGCAGCCATGGATTGACCAAATTTGCCTGATAAGCACTCCAGCAATTCAATAACATCAACAAAGCTCACCTTTGTGCATTCACGTACAGCATAAAACGTTTGGAGGACAAAACGAGGCAAAGAAGGAGTGGCATAAAACACGTCTTTCTGTGGCAGCATCGGAGAAAGTTGTACATGTAAACAAACTAGGATGAGTTCGAAGATCGCTGAAATTAGTAGGACAAAACAATGCTTGCCAAATACTCTCATCAGTGAAGCATGTTTAATGTAAACAGTGGGATTTCTAACAATTATGAAGGTTTGTGTCATGTTAGTCCTCCTACAGAAAATATATTAAAACAAAACATTTTTTTTTCTTCATCTTTTACCATTCTCACACATCTCTGAAAGAGGCCAAGGAGCCACTAGGGCGGCGCCAAATGCGGCTCTAAAGCTGCGGGTTGCTGACCCCCACCCTAGAGTGTGACTGTGAATGTGAATGTTGTCTATCCGTGTTGGCCCTGCGATGAAGTGGAGACTTGAATGCAGCTGGTATAGGCTCCAGCACCCCCGCCACCCCGAGAGGGACAAGTGATAGAAAATGGATGGATGGATTGTAATTTTGCACCCAAATATAATTATGTCATGTCTTTTGATCATGTTTTGTTTGGCTAGGTTCTGTTTGGTTTTTGGACTCTTTTTAGTTCCTGTTTGTGCACTCTTGTTTGTTTTTGTTTCCATGACAACCCATTAGTCGCACCTGTCAGCAATCATGTCACTATTATTTAAGCCTGTCCTTTTCAGTTAGTCTGTCTGGCGACAATACTTCTGACACCCATGCTATCCTTTGCTTCCTGTTGATACCATAGTTCATGCTTCATGCCACGCCTGAGTAAGTCTTTTTAGTTTCATGTTCATAGTTTCTGCCTTTGTGCTAGTTTTGTTTTCATAGCCAAGTTTGTACCTCCGCCTTGTGTGCGCTTTTTGTTCACTCTTTTTTGTTAGAATTAAAATCATTTCTTTACCTTCACGCCAGTTCTTATGCATCTCGGGAAAACAAAGCCCACCATAGTCCACGTCGTGACAAATTATTGCAGAATTCCTTTCCCATTCATTTTGGTTTAGTACAAAACATGCATCAAATGAAATAAAATTGCGAATAAAAAAAAGTGTCAAAAGATTTTTAATGGGGGCCTCAAAATAAAATTTGGCTTAGGGCCGTGTGGAGGTTGCCCTCCTGTGGGTTCTTCTGACCACAAAGATTCTCGCGTGAGCCCGGTAGTCTGGTGTAACAATGTTTTATTGTTCGCACACGCGCAAGGTCAGGTCTTTTTTAGCAACTTTTCAGTCTTTTCTGGCTCAAACTCCAACTCCAACTCCCACTGACTTGTCTTGTCTCGGCTGCTGCTAAAAAGCATGGCAGGTGATTGGATGATCATCGCCAGCTGGGTAATCCAATCACTTGCCAGCTGTGCTTCGAGGCCGGTCCTTCCACACCCCGCTCTGCGGCAGGCCCGCAGACCACGCCCCCCTCCACAGGCCGGAATTTAGCCCGTTGCGGCCCTGCTTAGAATTGAGAACGCGAGGTGTGTATGTATGCGACGCGTGTACCAACACAGGCGATGTGCTCGTGCCCATTGGGTTGACTTTTTTCTTGCCTTGATGTGGTTGTGGCTTGTGCAGCCCTTTGAGACATTTGTGATGAAGGGCTACATAAATTAACTTTGATTGATTGACTGATTGACCACTTTTAGGGTCATCCATCCATCCATTTTTTACCGCTTGTCCCTTTCGGGGTCGCGAGGGGTGCTGAAGCCTATCTCAGCTGCATTCGGGCGGAAGGCTGGGTGCACCCTGGACAAGTCGCCACCTCATCGCATGTGCATTCATTTGAAAAAAATACTGTATTTTCCGGACCGTAGGGCGCACTGGATTATAAGGCGCACTGCCAATGAATGGTCTATTTGTGATCGTTTTTCATATTTAAGGCGCACCGGATTATACGGCGCATTAAAGGAGTCATATTATTTATTTATTTTTTCTAAATGTAAAATTAAAAATGTTACTGTTTCAACATTTCTCGATCGATTTGAAAAATCCCGACACCGACCATTTCAACTCATTCAGAACATTCAAGTCTTTTAACAATTTTCCAAAAAAATTCCCGGTTTTCCAGAAATTCCCAACTTTCCATGAAATTCCCATTGAAAGAAATAGAACATTTTTCAAAGTTCCACAATTCCCACATTTGTCATCCAATTCAAACTGATCATCTTATTCCGGAATAACAGTTCTTCCCTTGACAAATTCCAAAAATTCCTGGATTTCCCAGAATTCCAGATTTCCCGGGACATTTTTCCCATTCAAAATGAATTGGCCATTTTTCAAATTTCCACATTTTTCAACCGATTCAAACCATTCTTTCTACCTTCAACATATTCCACTTATCCTAGAAATTCAAACTATAATTTTTCCAAGTTAAAAAAAATTCCAGGAATTCCCCGTTTTTCAAACCCTTTTTTCTGGCGGCTACTCCTTCCACATTTTCAAACCCACTTCAACTGTTCCACTGTCCAAACATTCCTCTTAATCAGTTTTTGAACTGGAAAAATTGCCGGTTTTCCCAAAATTCCAGGAATTCCTTAATACCATTTCTCAATTAAAAATTTCTCGACCGTTTTGAAAAATTCCAACACTTACTCATTCAGAACATTCATATTTTTTTTAGCTTTTTCCAAAAAATTCCCTCTTTTTCCATCCATCCATCCATCCATCCAATTTCTACCGCTTATTCCCTTCGGATCGCGGGGGGCGCTGGAGCCTATCTCAGCTACAATCGGGCGGAAGGCGGGGTACACCCTGGACAAGTCGCCACCTCATCGCAGGGCCCCCTCTTTTTCCAAAATTCCAAAATGTCCATGAAATTCCCATTCCTTGTGGTCTACATAACATGTAATGGTGGTTCTTTGGTCAAAATGTTGCATAGATGATGTTTTACAGATCATCTTCTAGCCGCTTTCTGACAGTCGCTTCTGGATGCGCCGTTTTGTGGGCGGTCTTATTTACGTGGCTCACCTTCGACAGCGTCTTCTCCCCGTCATCTTTGTTGCAGCGGTGTACGCAACACCGGAAATGTGTCCCGTGAAAAACAGTCCAACCGGAACTCTGATGACTAAAGTTCCTTGGGTGAATAAAGTAAACTCACTACACCGGTATGTTTTAGCGCTTTCATGGCGAGTTTAGTGACAGATAATGACGTCGTTGTTTTTATCAACTTGTTGCAGCTGTAACAGCACAATTGTATGCATGTTCTCCACTATTTATTTATTTTATTAATATTTATTTATTAATTTGACAGGGAAATCATAATACAGGTACTGAGAAAACAGACACTTTTTTGGTTTGTTTTTGTCCCCCCCCCCAAAAAAAATAAAAATAAATAAATAAATACAAAAAATAAAATAAAAATACAAAATATAAAAAGATACAAAAAAATGTTTTTTTAATAAGAATAAACCTCCCCCCACCCTACATTTCAGTCACAGTGGGTAGCAATGTGCTGCCTTCCTCCTCACCACAAGCAGATAGAGAATCACACGAACTGACTAAAAGAAAAAAAAGTAACAAAAGTTCTTCACTATTTTAAAGACGACTTTCACGGCAATTTGTATGCATTCTCTTTTCTCACGGTGCTTTGATCCAAGATACAAGTCATGAATCATCATAAGGAAAGTACAGCAAGAGCTTGTCAGTCATGCGCTCCAGTCAGTGTAAACACTCCTGTGAGGGAAAAGAAAAGGAAAGACAAATCTTTGGCGACTGGAGCAGCTGCACTCCTGACACTGATATGACCTGAGTTTCAAAGGAGGCCTTTTTTTTTTCCCTTCATGTCTTCAGAAGAAGAAAAAAATGTCTGCTTCACTTTTTGACCTTTTTAAATAAAATCCATCTGCAAAGACCCCCTGAACTACCCCCTGCCTCACTTCCTCCTACCGCCATCTGTAGAAGGGTGGAAGAGGATGAGAGGGGAAGGTGGAGGAGGGTGAAAACTAATGTATTTTATTATTTCCAATTAACATGCCTGTAGTACGTACTTGGCTAAACACAAGCAAGGAAGTAAGCATACAAACATATGCAAACGTTAGCTTGTGTTATCAATCAATCAATCAATCAATCAATGTTTATTTACAGTATATAGCCCTAAATCACAAGTGTCTCAAAGGGCTGCACAAGCCACAACGACATCCTCGGTACAGAGCCCACATAAGGACAAGGAAAAACTCACAAACCCGATGGGACGTCGATGTGAATGACTATGAGAAACCTTGGAGAGGACCGGATATGTGGGTGACCCCCCCTCCCCCCTCTAGGGGAGACCGGATGCAATGGACGTCGAGTGGGTCTGACATAATATTGTGAAAGTCCAGTCCATAGTGGATCTAACATAATAGTGAGAGTCCAGTCCATAGTGGGGTATAGTAGTATCCATAGTAGCATACGCTACAGCAGAGGTGGGACCAAGTCATTGTTTTGCAAGTCATAAGTAAGTCTCAAGTCTTTGCCCTCAAGTCGCGAGTCAAGTCCCGAGTCAAGTCCAAAGTCAAGACTTGAAAGTCTCAAGTCAAGTCCCAAGTCCTGTATTTTGAGTTTCGAGTCCTTTCAAGACCTTTTAACCACAGATGAATATATTTCAATATCTTGTCTTTGCAGTCTGACATAATATTGTGAAAGTCCAGTCCATAGTGGATCTAACATAATAGTGAGAGTCCAGTCCATAGTGGGGTATAGTAGTATCCATAGTAGCATACGCTACAGCAGAGGTGGGACCAAGTCATTGTTTTGCAAGTCATAAGTAAGTCTCAAGTCTTTGCCCTCAAGTCCCGAGTCAAGTCCCGAGTCAAGTCCAAAGTCAAGACTTGAAAGTCTCAAGTCAAGTCCCAAGTCCTGTATTTTGAGTTTCGAGTCCTTTCAAGACCTTTTAACCACAGATGAATATATTTCAATATCTTGTCTTTGCAGTCTATTCAATTGAATGTAAGTTGAAAAGGATTTGCAAATCATTGTATTGTTTTTATTTACCATTTACACAACGTGCCAACTTCACTGGTTTTGGGTTTTGTACATTTATTTCGGGGCTCTTAATCTCAATTCATTGGGGGACAGCTGAAGGTAGAGAGACTGGGTCGTGTGAAGTTTAAATATTCATTTCTGAATCACGTTTGAAATGCGTGACATGATTTCTGACCGGCAGCCACGGTGACCCTGAGGTCTGGGAGGCCTTTAGTCGTTACAAATGTCGAATTGTATGTCAAAATGTTACATTTTCACACTGTTGAGTTCCTCAGGAGATGGTCAGAGATAATTCCGCTTGCTGAAAAGGAGTTGCTGTTTGTGTTGCCTGATGTGTTTGCTGTACTGTCTATGGTTGTGCAGTCACAAAGCCATAACTGCAATGTGGCCCACAGTGAAAATTAGAGCGTCACAAAACCCACACGAGAAAAAACACAACACATTTGAGGAGTATTTCCTTTAGCTCAGGGGTGCCCACACTTTTTCTGCAGCCGAGCTACTTTTCAGTTGACCAAGTCGAGGGGATCTACCTCATTCATATATATCATTTATATTTATTTATTTATGAAAGAGGTTTTTGTTAACAAGTTAACAGTGTTTAATGATAATACAAGCATGTTTAACACATATATATTCCTTTCTTTCATGAAAACAAGAATATAAGTTGGTGTATTACCTGATTCTGATGACTTGCATTGATTGGAATCAGACAGTAGTGATGATAACGTCCACATTTTCTAATGGAGGAGAAAAAAAGTCCTCCTATTTGTACAAAACTACATGAAATTGGTTGTTTTTGGCATCTTATTTGTCCAGCTTCCATACTCCTTTTTATACACTTTACAAGAAATACATTTGCGGCAAACTCCGTAGCTTGCTAGATTGTGCGCGCCAGCTTTCTGAGACTCTTATTTTGTTAGCGCAGGCAGGATGAAGTTGAAATAAAAAGTGTTTCTCGCCTTCCTGTCGGTCATTTTTTCTTAATAATCTCTCAAGGCCCTCGGGTGCCGTGAATGTCAATCAAGTGAGGAAAGTGACATTGTGGAGGGGGGCGTGGCCTGCGGGCCTGCAGCGGAACGGGGTGTGCCAGGACCGGCCTCGAGGACAGCGACAGGTGCGTAGATGGCCCAGGTGGGCCTTGTCATCTAATCACCTGTCGCCCTTTATAAGCAGCAGCCGGGAGGAGAGAGGTTGTTGGAGCTGGCGTGAGAGCGAGAGCGTGCCTGACACGGACGCAAAGGACAAATGCTGAAAAGCAACCCGCTGAACTTGGGAAAAAAACCCCAGTGTTGTAACCCCGACCAAGTTGCCCTCCAGTGGGTTCTTCTGACCACCAGACATTGACATGTGAGCCCGGATCGGGGTTACAACACTGTTTTATTTTTCCCAAGTTCAGCGGGTTGCTTTTCAGCAATTGTCCTTTGCGTCCGTATCAGGCATGCTCTCGCTCTCACGTCAGCTCCAACAATCTCTCTCCTCAACATACAACAACATACAAATATCAACTGTTGTTGTATGTTAGCATGTTTAGAACAACGGATGCATGCATTGCAGCCTGGACTCTGTGATTGTTAACTAGTGTTGGGTTAGTTACTGAAAACCAGTAACTAGTTACAGTTGCTAGTTACTTTATTTTAAAAGTAACTCAGTTACTAACTCAGTTACTTACACCAAAAAGTAATGCGTTACTGTGAAAAGTAACTATTGAGTTCCTTTTTTCTTCTTCTTTTATTTTAAGGCTCCCATTAATGCCCTTTTAGCCTTCATTTCAGTACTGTTATTGCACTGCAGAATAATACAATCTGTTGATCACCTTGACATGCATTTGCATCACTGAACTCTGCTAAGCAATGTGGTCTACGTACAACACACAAAGACAAAGATATGTTTCAAAGGGCCAATTTATTTCGGGCCAGAACAAATTGAATAAACTATTTTAGATAGCTGCAACATAACATACATAAGTAACAAACAGCATAATAACAACATAGCTGTAAACCTGGCTTCACCCAAGGAAGGCACACATGACATGATTATATGTCATGTCACTATATACAGCACACTGCTATACACACGCCTATCCAGGCGTTTTTTTTCTCTCAAGGAATTGTGAAATAAAATCATGTCTTCAGTGAAGCCCAGAACACTCTACGCATTTCCCCAGTTTTAGTTCAGTGATAAGGAAATATTGGCCTGGACCACTAGGATCCCTCTTTATGTTTGTGAACTTTATAGTCTATACATTTAGAGTGATGTGATAATCAAACACTCTAGAAGTCTAGAATGAAAGAGTATATAAGAGAATTGACGGAGTGTGTACCGTCAGTGCTGAATGATGAGCAGAGGCAGAGTTTGGAGTGTTTTCTTTAGCTTGCTTTCCATGTTTATGTACTCACTGGCCAATGTGTCCAGCTGCCTGAAAGCGGGTGACTCCACTGTAGAAATAGCCTGCATGTCTTCTAGCACATACGCTGCAATGGCTCTATCAATGTTGTCCTGGCTAGCTGTCCCTCCGTTAAAATCCAGCCACTGTGTGTCTCTCTTTACTAGCTTTGTCGAAGCATGTTGCTTTTGTAGCTGTTTCAGCAGATTTGAATTGCTGTTTTGGGCAGTAGATGGGATCTTTGATCCAAGACACAACTTACATTTAACTAAAATGTTCTTTTCTTTGTGCTCGACAAAAGAAAAGTAGTGAGAACGTCTCCATGTTAAGAAACTCGACTTCTGCTCCGCATTGATGTCTTGTTAGTAAACACAGACACGCCCTAAAACCCCCCCCCATCTCTCTTCTCCCGCTTGAGAGACAGGAAGAATCAGAAGGACGACACTGCAGCGCTCCAATAAAACACACCCAGATCTTCTCAGTTTGTAGCCGATACTACATTAAAAATAACGTAAAATAATGCAGTAACGCATCATGTAGTAACGGTAACTGAGTTACGTGTTAGACTACTAGTTACCACCGAAAATAACGGCGTTACAGTAACGCTTTACTTTGTAACGCGTTAGTCTCAACACTGTTGTTAACACAGAAAAGTGAGTTGAGTCTGTAGTGTGCAACTTCCCCTCAAGCTAGAGGATGTGGGCGATGAAAGTGTTTGAAATTGAACCTACAGTACATGCACTGTTTCAAAACTCCGCGGAAAAGTTGTGCTCGAGGAGCAAAAAAACAGCAGCTGATGACTTGGCAAGGTGTCGTTGGCCTTGGCTGGCAGGATGTTCCACTGCACTGCTTTGGGGTGGACGTTGTAAACGGAGCTGCTGGTTGACTCGCAGGGAAAAGAAAAGGAGTTTGTCTGCGAGAGCTGACACATTGTTTCACATACTTTGGCCAGGCCTCCATCTTTGTCACTCCCACAGGTTGAACAGCTCAAATCCCTGCTGGACTCCTTTTCCTCCGCGCTGCTGTGATAACATTGTGACCGCAATACGGGATGGGAATCAAACACCCGCCCTTTCCAGCTCGCCTTTGAAACCTTTATCATCCATCCTCCATGCAACCTTCTCTCCTTCCCTACCTCCTTCCACTCCACACCCACAGCTCTCCATCCCTCTCTCCTTGACTATTTTTAGCGCCGCTGCTATTCTGGAATTTAGCTGCTGCTGTGGGGTGTCTGGGAGAGGCCATCCCTCCAGGAATGTCTGGCCCCGTCTCAAACCGCTGCAGTGGTCCAGTGCTCGGGTTACAACTTCGAGTCTGGGGGAAGACAAAAAGACGTTTGTCTGTTTTCTGGGTTTTTGGTCTGGGCTCATCTTTGCATCCCCGTCTTATTGTTCAAGTATAAATAGACTTTGTATAGGACGGGGGTCAGCAACCCATGACTCTCAAGCCGCATGCAGCTCTTTCCTGCCGCCATTGTGGCTCCCTGGAGCATTCAAAAAAAAGGATGAAAATGGAAAAAGATGTATGTTTTTTGTTTGAGGACAATTTTGACATTGTGTCACAATGTCAAAAGCCCACAATAGCAATTCTGTAAAGGCAAGCAAACGGTTGATATCAGGGCCAAGCAAGAGGTACACAGCAAAGGGTGACTGGGGCTCCTTCTCTTTGACCCACATGAAACTTAAAACTAGAGATGTCCGATAATATCGGACTGACGATATTATCGGCCAATAAATGCTTTAAAATGTAATATCGGAAATTATCGGTATCGGTTTCAAAAAGTAAAATGTATGACTTTTTAAAACGCCGCTGTGTACACGGACGTAGGGAGAAGTACAGAGCGCCAATAAACCTTAAAGCAGGGGTGTCAAACTCATTTTAGATCGGGGGCCACATGGAGAAAAATCTACTCCCAAGTGGGCCGGACTGGTAAAATCACGGCATGATAACTTAAAAATAAAGACAACTTCACATTGTTTTTTTTGGTTTAAAAATAGAACAAGCACATTCTGAAATTGTCCAAATAATAATGTTGTTGTTTTTTTACACTTACATGTTGCGGTTAATAGTATTCTATCTTCATTTGTTGTTATTTATACTTTTTGAATAAATGTGATAATGAGAGTGATAACTCATTGGTGTTAAGTTTCAATCTATCAAGATAAAAAAATTATATTAAAATCAAATTACAGGATGTTATTTATGTAGTTTGCTCATTTTCCTCAACTGATGTGGTTTATTTTGTACATATGTAGCATCATCTACAAAGATTTAAAAAATTGCTATTGTGACATCTAGTGGACACATTTAGAACAGCAGTTTCTTTCATTCAAAAATTTCGGCTCATTTTTATACTTAGCAAACTCATCCCACGGGCCGGATAAAACCTGTTCGCGGGCCTGATCCGGCCCGCGGGCCGTACGTTTGACACCCCTGCCTTAAAGGCACTGCCTTTGCGTGCCGGCCCAATCACATAATATCTACGGCTTTTCACACACACAAGTGAATGCAAGGCATACTTGGTCAACAGCCATACAGGTCACACTGAGGGTGTCCGTATAAACAACTTTAACATTGTTACAAATATGTACCACACTGTGAACCCACACCAAACAAGAATGACAAACACATTTCGGGAGAACATCCGCACCGTAACACAACATAAACACAACAGAACAAATACCCAGAACCCCTTGCAGCACTAACTCTTCCGGGACGCTATAATATCCCGCTAACCCCTACCAAAACCCCGCCCCCCCCAACCCCGCCCTCCTCAACCTCCTCATGCTCTCTCAGGGAGAGCATGTCCCAAATTCCAAGCTGCTGTTTTGAGGCATGTTTAAAAAAAATAATGCACTTTGTGACTTCAATAATAAATATGGCAGTGCCATTTTGGCATTTTTTGCCATAACTTGAGTTGATTTATTTTGGAAAACCTTGTTACATTGTTTAATGCAAGGCATCACAACAAAATTAGGCATAATAATGTGTTAATTCCACGACTGTATATGTCGGTATCGGTTGATATCGGAATCAGTTGGACAATATCGGAATATCGGATATCGGATATCGCCAAAAAAGCCATTAATCGGACATCTCTACTTAAAACCTGCCGTTATGTCTTCTGCTTTGAAAACATTGTCATTTAGCACCCTCGTTGCCCCAAAATGTCTCTGTCAAACACAAGAAAAGTGAACTTAACCCTTTTGAATAGTTTTACCTAGGTTTCTTACGGTTTGTTGAGTTAGCACTGGATTGATACGTGGACATGACAAAGGAGGTATTTGATACCTACAAGAGTTTACCTGTTGTGTGTTTTGTTCAATCCCAGAAAGACTGTGACTTAAAGTTTAATCCTGGCTTTGTAGATACACTGAAACCAAGTCTAAGCTCATTGTGTTTTTGAAGCTACACTGCAAAACCTGAAATCTAAGACAAAATGATGTCTGTCTAAATTTAAATAAATAAACAAACACCAATCCCATCAGGCTAATGTTCTGTTTATTTTTATTCCCCCGGTTGACTAGCTAGCAGCTAATTGTGTGGAGCCGCTCCCCTACAGTAACAATAACGATCGCTTCCATTACAACAAATAAACACCATTTTTTTGTATCTTAAAAAGGATTTAAGAGAATTTTGCCTATCTTTCACAGTCATTATGAAAGACAAGAAGACGAAAGGTCTTTTTTTTTCTTGCAGTCTAACATGTAAAAAGCAGCGAGCAATGCAGCTAATGGGAACAATCAATTCTACCTCCAAATCACTTTAAAAATGCATTCAAAAACCGTCAACAATACTTTATTTATGTTCCGTAACCAAACTGTAGCAACATTGTTATTGTAAGAGCAAACACAGAGGAACTATTTTCTAGCGTACTAACACATTGGCGTGCTTTGGTATTAGCCGTAAAAGCTAACTACGGCCGAGATAAGCTAGCTTCTACGTCAGAACAAAACGCGTTTGAGTTTGTAATACACAACAATGTGACAGAACACCAATCTGTACTGAGTGAAAAACATGAACAATCATATTACAGATATTAAAGTGACTCACTCGATGGACAGTTGTACGTTTGATGCAGCTGGCCGGGGACGCTTTTTCCTGTTTATTTGGGGTAAGCATTCCATTTACCGTAATTTTCGGACTATAAGTCGCAGTTTTTTTCATAGTTTGGCCGTGGGTGCGACGTATACTCCAGAGCAACTTATGTGTGAAATTATTAACACATTACCGTAAAATATCAAATAATATTATTTATCTCATTCGCGTGAGCGACGAAGCAAATGGCAGCCATCGTCACACACACGTCAGCAATTGTCACTCACACGCCAACCAAAAAGAATTCGGTGGGGGCGGGTCATGGCAGAAGTGCATTGTGGGTTTTGGAATGCTAACTGCTATATGCTATATGCTACTGCCGGAGCTATTAAAATGGATCGCATCAACGTTGGCGGTAACTTATAAAAACTGAGAAGGGCTGAACTAAAATGGCACCGAAAAGAAAATCATATACTGCAGATTACAAGCTGGACGTAGTGAAATATGCAGCAGAAACCGGCGATCGAGCAGCAGAAAGAATGGACGCTAGCGGGGCATACCAGGAGTGACACCGGGGAGGAAGATTTCATGTTATTTAGCGATCGGGAGTGACAGATTGTTTGGTAAACGTATAGCATGTTCTATATGTTATAGTTATTTGAATGACTCTTACCATAATATGTCACGTTAACATACCAGGCACGTTCTCAGTTGGTTATTTATGCCTCATATAACGTACACTTATTCAGCCTGTTGTTCACTATTCTTTATTTATTTTAAATTGCCTTTCAAATGTCTATTCTTGGTGTACGATTTTATCAAATAAATTTCCCCCAAAAATGCGACTTATACTCCAATGCGACGTATATATGTTTTTTTCCTTCTTTATTGTGCATTTTCGGCCTGTGCGACGTATACTCCGGAGCGACGTATAGTCCGAAAAATACGGTATGTCAAAATGGCTAAGCTCCAATTTTCACATTTTCAGCTTTGTGTCACTTTCACCTCACTCTATCGGCTTGCGTCTGCTCCAACGTTTCACCCTTTTCTTCGTGCTCGCTTCTAAAAGTAGCAGTTCATCCCCATCCGTTCATTCAGCTTAAAAAGTATAATGTTGTAAATCCTCATTTCCCCAAAAATAGTCGTCTTCGTTGTCCGTTACCAAGTCTGCTATGGTTTGAACACACTCGCGTTTGTAACTAGAAGTAGGAACACACATGTTGCCAGAAGTCGTACGTGCATACATTTGAAATAGAAATCAATGCGCTGAAAAAGTCAGTCAATAATTAAAATGATTAAAATACAATAAATATTGTACATATTACATATTGTTATGATCGTGTCTGTTACTACATTATACATATATACTTGTAGTCTGTATATTATACATATTACATATTGTTATGATCGTGTCTGTTACTACATTATATATATACTTGTAGTGTGTATATTGTACATATTACATATTGTTATGAAGGTGTCTGTCACTACATTATATATATACTTGTAGTGTGTATATTGTACATATTACATATTGTATTGAAGGTGTCTGTTACTACATTATATATATACGTGCAGTGTGTATATTATACATATTACATATTGTTATGAAGGTATCTGTCACTACATTATATATAAAGAAAAAGCAAGGCCAGCAACACTCGTGTCCTCCCTATAATTTTATTATAAACTGCACAGGCGCTTACCAAACACAGACCGGTTTCGACAAGGTTTTTGTCAGTGTGCAATTTTTTAACAGGAAGTGATGCACTTAAATAGTCACAGCTGTGGTCAATTGATATAATGAATCAAGAACAACTTAAAAAAATGAAAGTGCACGAATAATAGACAAAATGGAAAATTACACAAAATATATCAAAGACTCAGTATAGTATATGAAAGTAAATTAATAAAAAAATACAGTAATAAAAAACGTTTTTTTTTTTAAATGTGACAACCAAAAGGAGACATAGCTCATCAGCACAGTGAAAAAAATAAAGCACTAAAATAGCTATACCTCCCTCTATATCAGTGGTGTGCAGTCACCAGAGGCAGGGGCCCCGCCTCCCCTGCCATCATGGAAAGAAAAAAAAAATAATTAAATTGTTATATGTATCCAGTGATTATACTAAAGTTATTTTCCATTTAACTTCACCAGTTTTAGATTAATTTTATTTTTATTTTCACATTTGCCGTTCAAATACTGAGAAGAGACGGTTGAGGCACTTGTGCCTCACCATGGATTGCGACTCGGCTAACTGCTGGCCTGCTGTGCAGTGACACCGTATTGCTATATGAATTATATTATACATTTCCATAGTTTAGTTAGCTGAGGTATATAATGTTCAGTGTATTTTGTCAACAACTGTATGTGTGTAACGTATTTTTAGTGCTGAGCGATCATAAATCTGCTGCGGAGACACACTGTGTGAGGCTCGTATCATAACCCCGCCTCCTGGTGCCAAGCACGTCCGCCGCAGAATGCACTGCCCGACGGGAGCACCGCGGCCACACCTTTGTAGATGATGCTACATATGTACAAAATAAACCACATGATGTTAGTGCACCAGTCGAGGAAAATGATCAAACTACATAAATAACATACTGTGATTGGATTTGGATATAATTTTTTTTATCTTGATGGATCGAAAATTAACACCAACATTATCACATAATTTATTCAGAAAATATAAATAACGACAAATAAAGATAGAATACTAGTAACCGCAACAGGTAATTGTAAAAAAAGAACAAAACAACAACATAATGATTTGTACATTTTCAGAATGTGCTTTCAGAATTTTAAGTTGTCTTTATTTTTAAGTTATCGTGCCGTGATTTTACCAGTCCGGCCCACTTGGGAGTAGATTTTTCTCCATGTGGCCCCCCCATCTAAAATGAGTTTGACACCCCTGCACTAGATGAAGCCCACATGTACCACAGTTTGAATCACTATTCTATGGTATGTGGTAGTATCATAGTGGTTGAGGGTTCAAATTAAACCTCTAATAGGTTTTTGCTCGTATTTCAAAGGGAAATGCTTGGATTCATTTGCTTTTCATGGAAAAAACATAAATAACAGGTTTACAGTATATTGAAAAAGGGCCTCGATAAAGGCAGTCAATGGGGATAAAGGGCCTATAATGCATACTAACTAACGGAAAATGCAAATTTGGAGATTAAGTCCGTTACAACTGCGGTGGCCGTATTTCATTCTGCTAACTTTCAATGTGAAAATTCTGTTGCATGATGTCATCTTAAAAAGCAAAACAAGGACCCAAAAAGGTCCTGGGTCGCCCCAAAATCTACAAGATCTTTGGCCTTGGTGTAGGCATACACTCCACTCCACTGTAACAGTCCCTCCAAATGACACGAGTGCTAACAATCAGCGCTTCTCCCATAACAGATATCTGTTCCTAAGCAGGATGCTATTCAATAACATTAGATAAACAGTTACAGCGTTCATTCGGAAGGATTTATTGTGTGCAAAAGTAGGTTATAAAATGTTCCAAAAGCCCGGGAGAGAAACTGTGATTTTGTCATATGAGAAGAAGCAAGCCAAATAAAGTGTTTGAATGTTCCATTGGTGTTGCTGAGTTACAAAACCGCTTCTTTTTATTATATATTGTAGTATATTGTACATACAAATACACATACATACTCACTCGCACACAATTGTTCATACAATTATTCATACATATATACATTAGTGTATATATTTTTGGTACTTTTCGATACCTTTGTAAATTAAAAAAAATTCCATGCAGTAACATATTGTGTCATTTTCCATTCTATTATTTTGTCAAAATTATTAAGGACAAGCGGTAGAAAATTAATTATTAATCTACTTGTTCATTTACTGTTAATATCTGCTTACTTTCTCTTTTAACATGTTCTATCTACACTTCTGTTAAAATAAAGTAATAATCACTTATTTTTCTGTTGTATGATATTAGTTTTGGATGATACCACAAATTTAGGTATCGATCCCATACCAAGTCGTTACAGGATCATACATTGGTCATATTCAGAGTGCTCATGTGTCCAGGGACATATTTCCTGAGTTTATAAACATAATATAAATGTTAAAAAAACGAAAAAAGATTTTATGGCAATTAAAAATATCGATGTAATCGACTAGATATGTTTCTGTACTTGGTATCATTACAGTGGATGTTAGGTGTAGATCCACCAATGGCGTTTGCTTACATTGACTTTTTAGAGGCGGTATAGTACCGAATATGATTAATCAGTGTTGCGGTACTATACTAATACCGGTATACCCTACAACCCTAAAATACATACATACGTACATTCATTCATACATACGCACACACACACACATAGGTACTTACCCACATACATACACAAATACAGTACATACATCCACACACATAGGTACTTACCCACATACATACACAAATACAGTACATACATCCACACACACGTTCACTGTACAAACATACATATACTCGAATTTAACCACGTCAACTGCCACAAAAGCCGCGACCGGCCTCGTTATTCGCAGTAAGCACTAAAAAAATTACCAACATCTGTGGCAAGAACATGCTTTGACCGCCCTTGACTTTTTCCTTGTTAATGGACTAGGGATGTAACGGTAAACGGTACAATGATAATTCACGATAAAATTCCAGACGGTTAGTAATACGTCAAATGTTTTAATTACCAAAAAAACTTCCTTTATTAATGCGTTTTAGGCAACACAAAGTCAGGCGCATGCACAGTAGCCTCGCTTGGCTTGATAATCATGGCGGACTAAGGACACAGACTTTGCTCCGGAGATATACCCTTGGAGTAAACAAAGCACTTGGTTTAACGTAATTTTCTCTCGCTTCCCGCCGTGCGTTTAAGAGTGCACTGCTTTGTTTTGATGGAGACAGGTGTGGACAATATTGGAGACACTTGTCCCCACACTAAAAGTATATAGCAAAGGAGAAAACTATTTGATGCTGCTTTTATTTTCTCAATACAACATCCATCAGCTGCTTTTATTTTCTCAATACATCCATCAGCTGCTTTGACTGAGAGTTATTGATGTCAGGAAACATGTAGCAGGTGATATGTCGTGAACGTTGTCACAACTT
The DNA here is from genome assembly GCF_033978785.1 of Entelurus aequoreus. Taxonomy (NCBI): domain Eukaryota; kingdom Metazoa; phylum Chordata; class Actinopteri; order Syngnathiformes; family Syngnathidae; genus Entelurus; species Entelurus aequoreus. The sequence continues at coordinate 36,738,264 of NC_084754.1, read as the reverse complement.
GTTTATAAAGTCTTTACTTTGTTTACTGGGATGTTCACTCCTTTATTTAACTGCAAACTGTATCAGTGTTCAAATAACAACAATACGAGCTAAAATGTTTTGTCATGTCATCGAACTGAAGGCTGTGAAGATAGTGTATTCAATGTGTGAGGTGTCACTCTTCTTTATTTTTGTTGGCCAAACTGTTGTACTGAACCAGGAGAAGACTTCACCTTCATTAGCCAAACTGCTTTGTGTTTTATATTAATGTCAACAAGTAAACACACGGTTTTTATACATCACTTGGGTTTTTTTCATGTCACAGAGGTATTACTTAAAAAAACATTCATGTGACAGAGCATTTTGTTGATGTGTTATCGTGTATAGTTAATTCTTATATGACATATTTCTGCTCAAACTCTTAATGGATCTGTCCCGATACAGCATCTACATGTACATATAAATGTACATAACTTTAAAAAAAAAAAAATAGAAAAAATCAAAAATACCTCTCTCTATCAAAACGTAAAAATAGAGATAAAAGCATCATGAAATGACAAAAAGCTGACAAGATTATATTAATAATGAATTAAAAAACAGTTACATATATATAAAACTGTTTTATATATATATGCTAAAATTCATGCAAAAATTTAGACAGTTTTATATATATACACTACCGTTCAAAAGTTTGGGGTCACATTGAAATGTCCTTATTTTCAATGAAGATAACTTTAAACTAGTCTTAACTTTAAAGAAATACACTCTATACATTGCTAATGTGGTAAATGACTATTCTAGCCGCAAATGTCTGTTTTTTTGGTGCAATATCTACATAGGTGTATAGAGGCCCATTTCCAGCAACTATCACTCCAGTGTTCTAATGGTACAATGTGTTTGCTCATTGGCTCAGAAGGCTAATTGATGTTTAGAAAACCCTTGTGCAATCATGTTCACACATCTGAAAACAGTTTAGCTCGTTACAGAAGCTACAAAACTGACCTTCCTTTGAGCAGATTGAGTTTCTGGAGCATCACATTTGTGGGGTCAATTAAACGCTCAAAAAGGCCAGAAAAAGAGAACTTTCATCTGAAACTCGACAGTCTATTCTTGTTCTTAGAAATGAAGGCTTTTCCACAAAATTGTTTGGGTGACCCCAAACTTTTGAATGGTAGTGTATATATATATATATATATATATATATATATATATATATATATATATATATATATATATATATATATATATATATATATATATATATATATATATATATATATATATATATATATATATATATATGTATGTATGTATGTATGTGTATATATATATATATATATATATATATATAACAAGAGGCAACACTTGCTTTGTTAAATTATTTAGTTGCATATACACATACAGTACATATACATTCACTGTACAAACATACATATACACATACATGTACATATACATTCACTGTACAAACATACATATACACATACATGTACATATACATTCACTGTAGAAACATACATATATACATAATGTACATATACATTCACTGTACAAACATACATATACACATACTGTACCTATACATTCAACATACAAACATACATATACACATACTGTACATATACATTCACTGTACAAACACACATATACACATACTGTACATTAAAGATTAAGATTAAGATTAAAGTACCAATGATTGTCACACACACACTAGATGTGGTGAAATTTGTCCTCTATACAAGAACATATACATACATACACTCATGCATATAATCACGTTTCATCAAACATATATAAACATTGTTTCCCTCAGGGGAAACTGGGTAACACACGGCACACTGACAAAGCTGAACCTATTGTTGCTATAACAATCTACAAGGTTAATACAGTTGGCTTCTCTTTCTTCCCCTCAATTTATCTGCTTTTTTTTGTAACTCGAGTTTTCATAACATGTATGTATTGTTGCATTTGAAACAGTTGTATTGTTGATAATAGAAGGATAATTGTTATTATTGTCAATAGTGCTATTTCTATTGGTATTTTTATTGCTCCATGTGTTACTAATATTTACTTCACTAACTGCTTCTCTGCTAACACTTTTCCTATCATATTTGTACACATCATGTTTGCTGATGCTGTTCTGTTGTTGTTGTTTCTCTTCATTTTTTTCTTCTTTCTATCCCCTCCTGCTCCTGTCCAGCTGCGCCAAACATTAATATAAATCCATTTGATAAAGTCAAATACAAATAAGGCAGCAATAGAAATATCCCACACTTCTCTTTTGTAAAGTAAATGTGTACAGCAGATATAGATCATCTACATCAACAATATGATGTGTCTGAGTAGCTGGACAGGACAAAAAAAACAGCTTCTTTTAGAAAAGGTGACGTTGTTTGAGCAAATTCTTCATATGGAGCCCAGTGTTGCCTTCAGGCTGATGGCATGTTGGCTGTGCTTATGGTTAAGGCTAAGTCGCCAGGAAGCGAATGAAAGTCAATGCAATGCTTACATATTTTGCTGAGTGTGTGGTCCATGAAAAAGAAAATAAGCATCACTAATGGGAAGTTTTTCCTGTCTTGGATCAGGCTGCAGGGGCTGTTCAAAGCAAAATTGTTTGCAGTGCAGGGAACGCCGTCCAAGCCCACCTGTTGCTCATGATTGCAGAGATCCGCTCGGGCTCTGAGCCTTGTCAAGAATCACGGTGCAGCGTGCCACTCACAGCCTCGCTGGAGCGGCTACAAGCATTCTCTCCACATAAGGGACGGCGTGGCGAAGTTGGTAGAGTGGCTGTGCCAGCAATCGGAGTGTTGCTGGTTACTGGGGTTCAATTCCCACCTTCTACCTTCCTAGTCACGTCTGTTGTGTCCTTGGGCAAGACACTTCACCCTTTGCCTCTGATGGCTGCTGGTTAGCGCCTTGCATGGCAGCTCCCGCCATCAGTGTGTGAATGTGTGTGTGAATGGGTGAATGTGGAAATACTGTCAAAGCGCTTTGAGTACCTTGAAGGTAGAAAAGCGCTATACAAGTATAACCCATTTATCATTTATTATTTATTAAGATTGCACAGGTATAGTCAGAGCATCAAACACAATCCCTTCTAGGGGACTTTTACATCTTCCCTTTGTTTTGATATGAGAGTATTTTCACGAGTATATGTTCGGCTCATTAAATATGCTAAGCTCGAAGTGGTGGTCGGTTGTCAAAGCGTTCATTTTGCTTTTCTCAAAGAAAAATGCCCTATGTTCGCGCTAGGGCTGGGCGATATGGCCTTTTTTTAATATCTCGATATTTTTAGGCCATGTCATGATATATATCTGGATATTTTGCCTTAGCCTTGAATGAACACTTGATGCATTAAATCACAGCAGTATGATGATTCTATGTGTCTACATTAAAACATTCTTCTTCATACTGCATTAATATATGCTCATTTTAAACTTTCATGCAGAGAGGGAAATCACAACTAAGTTAATTGACCAAAACTGTATTTATTAAACAGTTATTAAGCGGTGGCACAAACATTCATGTCATTTCAAAACAGAAAGTTTGAGTTTGAGTTTGAGTTTGAGTTTATTTCGAACATGCAAGCATACAACATGATACATCACATTTCCAGTTTCTCTTTTCAACATGTTCGAAAAGGAGTAGGAAGAAGCAGAGCTTATTTAATCCTACCCCTTTTCTTTACATAACAGTTGCTGAAACTTTTTTTATTCACTTCCTGTTCTCAATTTTTTCACAATAAACTCCATATGTAATCCAGTCTTATAAATTGGTGCAACTTTAGCTATTTTCATTTTGTTTGGAAATGTACCTGTTTGAAATGATAGGTTACTAATATACATTAATGGTCCTGAGATCTCTTCTATAACCTTTTTTATCGTATCCATATCAATTCCATTACAATCAGTTGAAGTCTTAGATTTACATTTTTTCACGATTATAACTATTTCCTCCTGTGTCACATTACTGAGGAACATGGAGTTGGGATTTCGCTCTATGGTATCATTATAGTCCTCAATTGGAACTGGGTCTGGAATCCTTTCTTCCAATTTTGGTCCAATATTTACAAAATAATTATTGAAGCTTTCAACTACTTCCTTTATGTTGTCATTGTTTTTATTTCCGTCTAAAAAGTATTGAGGGTAGTCCCTCTTTGTGCCATTTTTAATAATGCTATTGAGGATGCCCCATGTTGCTCTCATATTATTTTTGTTCCTGTCCAATAATTCACTGTAATATTCTTTTCTACATGATCGTAGTATTTCTGTTAACTTGTTTTTATACTTTTTGTACTTAATTTCTGCCTCTATAGTTCTTTGTGCTATACATTCTCTATATAGTGTATTCTTCTTCTTACAAGCATTTTTTAATCCTTTTGTCATCCATGGTTGGTTATTCTTTCTCTGTTTATTACTAAGTTGTATCCATGGACAATGTTTGTCATAAAGTATTATGAACTTGTTTAAGAAATGTTCATATGCTTCATCAACCTCTTTTTCATTATACACATTGTCCCAATCTTGTTTTTGTAGCTCAATTTTGAAAGCAGTCATCCTCTTCTCTGTGCACAGTCTTCAAAATGTCCTTTTGTCTTCCATTTTCTTCTTGTAGTGTCCATCATATATTGTAAAAACTGGCAGATGATCACTAACGTCGGTAATAAGTAGACCACTTGTAGTGTTATTGTCAAACTCATTGGTAAAAATATTATCAATAAGCGTGGCACAGTGTGCTGTGATTATACTTGGCTTTGTGATTTTTGGATATAGACTGATGCTGTACATTGTATCAATGAAGTCATCAATAGACTTTTGCTTGTTAGGGTTCAATAAGTCAATATTAAAGTCACCACATAAGAACATTATTCTTTGACCATTATCCATGTAAGTAGCCTTGATCCATTCTTCAAATGTTTCTATACTTGACTTAGGTGTTCTATATATACAACTGATGAATATGTTTTTGCTTTTTTCCTGACATATTTCAATGGTTATACATTCTAAGATATTATCTATAGCAAATGACATGTTTTTTACCACTTTGTAGTTCAGGTTCTTCATCACGTACACAGCTACTCCTCCTCCATTTTTGTTGGTTCTGTTGATGTAGTTTAGTTCATATCCCTCCAGATCAAAATCTATTCCTTTTTTATCATCAATCCATGTTTCTGTAACAGCAATCACTTTGAATGGTTCGTTGATGTGTTCCAAAAAGTTCTTAATGTTGTTGTAGTTTGCATACAAGCTTCTGCTATTAAAATGAATAATTGACAATTTGTTATCGCAAGTAATGTTGCTATTATATTGATCATCTGTATAATAAAAACAATTATTACTGATGTGGGAGAAAAAATTTGTATCTGGATCTATATCATTTTCCAAATCCTGGTTTTTGTATGCTTTGTTGCAGAAATTTTTTAGTTCCATATTTTCTTGTTCAACAATCTTTGATGTTGTTTCAATAATCTCAATAAGCGTAGGTGAATGCAATCCTGAATGTAGGTCCTCTTGTTTAGTCGTCCCTTGGAACATAGTAGTGTCGATGTTGAATTTGGGTGTTTGTTTTCTGTCAGAGTCCATTATCATCGTTGTTTTGGTAGCTGTGTAAACTTTAAAAATTGTCCAGGTCCTTGATGTCATGGACAACAATTACTCTTGCTTCTGGACCTCCATTCAGCTTGATGTAGATTTTACAGTTGGTGCTCCAAGTTCCCTGGATTTTTCCCTGCCTTCTCAAGTCGCGTGCTTTCTTGGCGATTCCAGCATTGCGTTTTGTGAGATGCTCATTCATGTACACATTTGTTCCCTTCAGCTTCTTTCCCTGTCTCAGCAATGCCATTTTAGATTTTCTGTTTACGAGTTTCACGAGCACGACTGGAGTGGCGTTGTTGTTTCTTCCGTTCAGTGGGATGCATGTTTCGATGGTATTAATGTCAATTTCAATTTCCTTTGATTGCAGAAAGTTGACCACTTGCTGTTCTGCTGAGATCATATCCATTTCATCTGGTTCACCATCATTATTCACAGCTTTCGCATAGGATCTTGGTTTAATTCGGTGCCCAGTCACGATGATATCATTCATTCGTTTGTCCTGATCCATTTCATCTATGATGTTCCTCAGCATGTTGTTGTCTTCTTGAAGGATCGTCATTTGTTTGCTCATTTCAGTGGCTTCATTATTTCTTCTGTTGTTCTGAGATTGCAGATTTTGTATATTTTCCTGCAGACTTTTCACATCTTGTTGGTGTTCTGTTGTTACTTTTCTCAGATATTCTTTCAATTCTTTCAATTCTTTCATTTCTTCTTTCATTTCTTTAATTTCTTCTTTCATTTCTTTCATTTCTTTCATTTCTTCTTTCATTTCTTTCAATTCTTTCATTTCTTCTTTCATTTCTTTCATTTCTTCTTTCATTTCTTCAAGTATTTGTATTATCACTTCTTGATTCCCATCATGTTTTGTGTCCAACCTCAAATCTTGTTCCCAGTTGTGTTCTGTAACAGCTGACCCCGAAGGTTTCGGGATTTCAATCTTTCCTTTACCTTTTCGCATCGCGGCAGTCACTGACGTCACTGCCTCTTGCTTGTGTCTTAACGGCAGTTGCTTCTTTAGCGACTTGCGGCACTTTAACTTGTTTTTTCCAACAATTTCGTATCTTGCGCCGTTCAGAGATCAATTTGAGGTTTCAGCCTGTCAACTTATATCACTCTGCGACGTCGGGATCACTTTAAAACAGCTGTAAACTCTCCGTAGCTTTTGGTTGCTAGGCAACCGCTTTGAACTGCGGCAAGGCGCCTTTGGCTTGAGTCTAACGGCTCTATCAACTCGCCTTCTTTCAGCGTACCAGTGCCTCTCAACTGACCGAAATCAGATTGAAGATGCCAGAGTACTCTCCTGTGGCTGTGATCGCAAATCAGTGGTCAAAATCTTCGAAAGTGCAAGATTGTCAGAGACATTTTAAAACAAGCTATTAGTGCACTTTTGTGCATGATGTCACTAAGATGACATATCAAAACAACACTAAATTAAAGTGCACTTTTTGTACAGAACGGCACTACAATAGTTTAAAACAAATAAAGTGCACTTTTGTGCATGATGTCACACAAGATATTTCAATAACTGTCAAATAAAAATGAGCTGCATAATAGGAAATCAAATAGTGTATGTCCTTTGCTATGTGGTAGGTTCCTGCGGACGTTATCTCCTTCTGTTGTTGACTATTTTTTTCATATGGTGTTGATGTGGAAATGGTTGCCTTGGCATTTTGTTGGTGTGGCACCGAACGGAGATGTTGACATGCAGAGTAAGCACTCTTCATTCTCTAGCAGGTGACTTTTCAAATGATGCTACATATTAGGGGACGGCGTGGCGAAGTTGGGAGAGTGGCCGTGCCAGCAATCTGAGGGTTACTGGTTCAATCCCCACCTTCTACCATCCTAGTCACGTCCGTTGTGTCCTTGAGCAAGACACTTCACCCTTGCTCCTGATGGGCCTGGTTAGCGCCGTGCATGGCAGCTCCCGCCATCAGTGTGTGAATGTGTGTGTGTGAATGGGCGAATGTGGAAAATAGTGTCAAAGCGCTTTGAGTTCCTTAAAAAGGTAGAAAAGCGCTATACAAGTACGACCCATTTACCATTTACCATATTAGCAGTAATGCTACTTTTTGTAGCAACGCTTTTGCCCCACACTTGACAAATTACGGTTGTCTGTTCGACATATTCCCACTTGAAGCCAATCCACCGCCAGACGATGGACCCCGTGCTGTTTTTCTTGGGAATTAATTCTTCCTTCATTTGTTACCAGATTCGCACCTTCTTTCTCTCGTATTACCACTCGCACCACAGCTAATGTTACCCATGCTGCTACCTCTCTGTTCCACGAGGGCGTATACGTATGTGACGTGTGTAAGAAGGTGCGCTTGTTTTATGTCTCTGTGAGAAGGAGAGACTAGAAAGAGTGAGAAGAGCCTGTAGTGTAATGCCTGCAGCTAAAAGCAACTGCGTGAGAACGTATACTCGAATTTCACGATATAGTCATTTTCTATATCGTACAGAGACAAACCCGTATATCGATATATCGCCCAGCCCTAGTTCGCGCTGTTTTAGTCTGTTGGAACCGTTCAAATCACGATAAGGATAAAAATGTTTCTTCAGAGTTCCTTGGGAGGCAATCAAAAAGGGCGAAAGATGTCAAGATTTTACGAAGCGAGAACGCTGTTAAAAGTTTGTTTTTGATGTACCGTATTTTCCGGACCATTGGGCGCACCGGATTATAAGGCGCACTGCCGATGAATGGTCTATTTTTGATCTTTTTTCATATATTAGGCGGATTATAAAGCGCATTAAAGGCCTACTGAAACCCACTACTACCGACCACGCAGTCTGATAGTTTATATATCAATGATGAAATGTTAACATTATAACACATGCCAATACGGCCGGGTTAACTTATAAAGTGACATTTTAAATTTGCCGCTAAACTTCCGGTTCGAAACGCCTCTGAGGATGACGTATGCGCGTGACGTAGCCCAGCGAACACGGGTATGCCTTCCACATTGAAGCCAATACGAAAAAGCTCTGTTTTCATTTCATAATTCCACAGTATTCTGGACATCTGTGTTCGTGAATCTGTTGCAATCATGTTCATTGCATTATGGAGAAGGAAGCTGAGCAAGCAAAGAAGAAAGTTGTCTGTGCGAAATGGACGTATTTTTCGAACGTAGTCAGCAACAACAGTACACAGCCGGCGCTTCTTTGTTTACATTCCCGAAAGATGCAGTCAAGATGGAAGAACTCGGATAACAGAGACTCTAACCAGGAGGACTTTTGACTTTGATACACAGACGCCTGTAGAGAACTGGGACAACACAGACTCTTACCAGGATTACTTTGATTTGGATGACAAAGACGCAGACGTGCTACTGTGAGTATGCAGCTTTGGCTTCTAAACATTTGATCGCTTGACCGTATGTGCGCAACTTTTTTTTGCGTATGTACGTAACTTTTTTAAAATATATAAGCTTTATGAACCTTGGGTTAGGTGAACGGTCTTTTGGGCTGAGTGATTGTGTGTGTTGATCAGGTGTTTGAATTGTATTGGCGTGTTCTATGGAGCTAGGAGCTAGCATAGGAGCTAGGAGCTAGCATAACAAACACGCAGGTGTTTTTATGCAGGATTAATTTGTGGCATATTAAATATAAGCCTGGTTGTGTTGTGGCTAATAGAGTATATATATGTCTTGTGTTTATTTACTGTTGTAGTCATTCCCAGCTGAATATCAGGTCACCCCCGGCTCTCACAGCATCTTCCCTATCTGAATAGCTTCAACTCCCCACTAGTCCTTCACTTGCACTTTACTCATCCACAAATCTTTCATCCTCGCTCAAATTAATGGGGAAATTGTCGCTTTCTCGGTCAGAATCTCTCTCACTTCATGCGGCCATCATTGTAAACAATAGGGAACTTTGCGTATATGTTCAACTGACTACGTCACGCTACTTCCGGTAGGGGCAATCCTTTTTTTTATCAGATACCAAAAGTTGCAATCTTTATCGTCGTTGTTCTATACTAAATCCTTTCAGCAAAAATATGGCAATATCGCGAAATGATCAAGTATGACACATAGAATAGATCTGCTATCCCCGTTTAAATAAAAAAAATTCATTTCAGTAGGCCTTTAAAGGAGTCATATCATTTATTTATTTTTTTGTAAATGTAAAACACGGGCAGCACGGTGGGACAGGGGTTAGTGCTTAGTGCTTGTGCCTCACAATACGAAGGTCCTGAGTAGTCCTGAGCTCAATCCCAATTCAATTTTGGTGACTTTTCCTGTTTTGTTGGTATTTTCCTGTAGCAGTTTCATGTCTTCCATCCATCCATTGAGCGCTATTCCCCACACTTGCTTTGTTTTAGCAATCTAGAATATTTAAGTTGTTTCTATCCTTCTTTGTGGAGACGCTGTTGATTGTCATGTCATGTTCGGATGTACTTTGTGGACGCCGTCTTTGCTCAACACCTGTAAGTCTTTGCTGTCGTCCAGCATTCTGTTTTGTTTTGTAGCCAGTTCAGTGTTACTTTTGTTCCCTAAGCTTCAATGCCTTTTCTTAGGGGCACTCACCTTTTGTTTATTTTAGCATTAGATATCTTTTCACCTGCATACTGCCTCCCACTGTCGTCTGCATATTGGGATCACGACAAACCATGTTCCGACATCTACAAAGCAATTAGCTACCGGCTGCCACCTACTAATATGGAAGAGTATTACACAGTTACTCTGCCGAGCTCTAGACAGCACAACACCCAACAACGGCACATTATTTGCAGACTACATTTACTATTTTTACCCCAAATAGGTGAAATTACATAATCTCCCATGGCACACCAGACTGTATCTTAAGGCACACTAGTGGCATGGCACAGTGGTTGAAAAACACTGGTCTACATAACATGTGATGGTGGTTCTTTGGTCAAAATGTTGCATAGATGATGTTTTACAGATCATCTTCAAGCTGTTTTATGACAGTCGCTTCCCGTTGCGCCGTTTTGTGGGCGGTCTTATTTAAGTGGCTCACCTTCGGCAGCGTCTTCTCCCCGTCATCTTTGTTGTAGCGGTGTAGGGTGCAAGGACGGGAGTGGAAGAAGTGTCAAAAGATGGAGCAAGGGGATGGGTCAAATGCAGAGGACAAATTTCACCACACCTAGTGTGTGTGTGACTATCATTTGTACTTTAACTTTAACTTTAACATTTTCTATGGGTGACAGGTCAGGACTACAGGCAGGCCAGTCTAGTACCTGCACTCTTTTACTATAAAGACCACACTGTTGTAACACGTGGCTTGGCATTGTCTTGCTGAAATAAGCAGGGGTATCCATGAAAAAGATCTTGCTTGGATGGCAACATATGTTGCCCCAAAACCTGTATGTACCTTACAGCATTAATGGCCCCTTCACAGATGTGTAAGTTACCCATGCCTTGGGCACTAATACACCCCCATACCATCACAGATGCTGGCTTTTCAACTTTGCGCCTATAACAATCTGGATGGTTCTTTTCCTTTTTGTTCCGGAGGACACACCGTCCACAGTTTCCAAAAACAATTTGAAATGTGGACTCGTCAGACCACAGAACACTTTTACACTTTGCATCAGTCCATCTTAGATGAGCTCGGGCCCAGCGAAGCCGGCGGCGTTTCTGGTTGTTGTTGATAAATGCCTTTGGCTTTGCATAGTAGAGTTTTAACTTGCACTTACAGGTGTAGCGACGACTTGTAGTTACTGACAGTGGTTTTCTGAAGTGTTCCTGAGCCCATGTAGTGATATCCTTTACACACGGTTTTAGCCGCTTACGTGCAGTGATTTCTCCAGATTCTCTGAAACTTTTGATGATATTACGGACCGTAGATGGTGAAATCTCTAAAATCCTTGCAATAGCTCGTTGAGAAATGTTGTTCTTAAACTGTTGGACAGTTTGCTCACGCATTTTTTCACAAAGTAGTGACCCTCGCCCCATCCTTGTTTGTGAATGACTGAGCATTTCATGGAAGCTGCTTTTATACCCAATCATGGCACCCACCTGTTCCCAATTAGCCTGTTCACCTGTGGGATGTTCCAAATAAGTGTTTGATGAGCGTTCCTCAACTTTCTCAGTCTTTTTTGCCATTTGTACTAGGTTTTTTGAAACATGTTGCAGGCATCAATTTTCAAATGAGCTAATATTTGCAAAAAAATAACAACGTTTTCCAGTTCGAACGTTAAGTAACTGGTCTCTGCAGTGTGTTCAATTGAATATAGGTTGAAAAGGATTAGCAAATCATTGTATTCTGTTTTTATTGACCATTTACACAACGTGCCAACTTCAATGGTTTTGGCGTTTGTATATTTATATATATTTGTTTTTATTGCTGCTTTTATTTATTTCTTAGCTGCCTTTTACTGAATATCCACAAGCACTGTTTTAATATTATGTGATAATGCCGTTTTATACTGTATTTCTTTGTTTTATGTACTGTATGTGATTGTTTGTCCACTTGGACGTTGGAGTTGACAGTAAAGCTTGAAGATATGCATATATATGTGTTTATATGCAAATATATGTATATATGCATATATATATAGACATTTCATTGTCTATCTTAACACACCGACAGCAGTCATCAGATCCACCATCGCAAACCCATTTTGCCGTAACGCTCCATTTGCTATAACAACCAGTGTTGGGACTAACGCGTTACAAAGTAGTTAGTTTCGGCGGTAACTAGTAGTCTAACGCGTTATTTTTTATATTCAGTAACTCAGTTACCGTTACTACATGATGTGTTACTGAGTTATTTTACGTTATTTTTTATGTAGTATCGGCTAGAAACAGAATATCTGAGTGTGTTTTATTGAAGCGCTGCGGTGTCGTCCTTCTGAATCTCTTGTGTCACAAGGAAGAGGCGCGCTCTGTGTGTGTCTGGGTGTGGGTGTGGGGAGGGGGGGGGATGGGCGTGTCTGTGTTTACAAACAACGGAGCCGCAATCGAGTTTCTTAACATGGAGATATTCTCACTTCTTTTCTTTTGTCGAGCACAAAGAAAATAACATTTTAGTTAAATGTAAGTTGTGTCTTGGATCAAAGATCCCGTCTACTGCCCAAAACAGCAATTCAAATCTGCTGAAACAGCTACAAAAGCAACATGCTATGACAAAGCTAGTAAAGAGAGACATACTTCACCTCCACCTCCAACAGCGGCTGGATTTTAACGGAGGCACTGCTAGCCAGGACATCATTGATAGAGCCAGGCTATTTCTACAGTGGCAGTGAGCCACTAAGTGAGCACATAAACATGGAAAGCAAGCTAAAGAAAACACTCCAAACTCTGCCTCTGCTCATCCTTCATCACTGAAGGTACACACACTCTGTCAATTCTCTTATATACTCTTTCATTCTAGACTTCTAGAGTGTTTGATTATCACATCACTGTAAATGTATAGACTATAAAGTTCACAAACATAAAGAGGGATGCTAGTGGGCCAGGCCAATCTTTCCTTTTCTCTAAACTAAAACTGGGGAAATGCGTAGAGTGTTCTGGGCTTCAGTACAGTTGTTGATCTCATGAAGACATGATTTTATTTCAGAATTCCTTGAGAGAAAAAAATGCCTGGTTAGGCTTTGTGTATGTCATGTGTAACTTCCTTGGGTGAAGCCAGGTTTACAGCTATGTTGTTATTATGCTGTTTGTTACTTATGTATGTTATGTTGCAGCTATTTAAAGCAGTTTTGTCAATTTGTTCTGGCCTGAAACAAATTAGCCCTTTGAAACATATCTTTGTCTTTGTGTGTTGTATGTAGACCTCATTACTTAGCAGAGTTCGTTGATGCAAATGCATGTCAAGTTGGTCAACAGATTGTATTATTCTCCAGTGTAATAACTACTGAAATGAAGGCTAATTAAAGGCCTACTGAAACCTACTACTACCGACCACGCAGTCTGATAGTTTATACATCAATGATGAAATCTTAACATTGCAGCACATGCCAATACGGCCGGGTTAACTTATAAAGTGCAATTTTAAATTTCCCGGGAAATATCCGGCTGAAAACGTCTCGGTATGATGACGTTTGCGCGTGACGTCACGGATTGAACGGAAGTATTGGGACACCATTGTGTCCCAATACAAACAGCGTCTGTTTTCATCAAAAAATTCCACAGTATTCTGGACATCTGTGTTGGTGAATCTTTTGCAATTTGTTTAATGAACAATGGAGACAGCAAAGAAGAAAGCTGTAGGTGGGATCGGTGTATTAGCGGCTGGCTACAGCAACACAACCAAGAGGACTTTGAGTTGGATAGCAGACGCGCTATCCGAAGCTAGCCGCCGACCGCACCGATGATCGGGTGAAGTCCTTCGTTGCGCCGTCGATCACTGGAACGCAGGTGAGCACGGGTCGTGATGAGCAGATGAGGGCTGGCTGGCGTAGGTGGAGAGCTAATGTTTTTAGCATAGCTCTGTCGAGGTCCCGTAGCTAAGTTATCTTCAATGGTGTCGTTAGCAACAGCATTGCTAGGCTTCGACAGGCGGCACAGCATTAACCGTGTGGTTACAGGTCCAGGGTTTGGTTCGGTGTCTCCTGATAGTAGAAGTAATAGTAGTATTGTTGATCTTCTGTCTATCCTTCCAGTCAGGGGCATGTTTCTTCTGTTTCTATCCGCAGTTAAGCATGATGCTATCACGTTAGCTCCGAAGCTAAAGTGCTTCACCGATGTATTGTCGTGGAGATAAAAGTCACTGTGAATGTCTATTTTGCGTTCTCGACTCTCATTTTCAAGAGGATATAGTATCCAAGGTGGTTTAAAATACAAATCGACAATAGAAAAAGGAGAAAGTGTGGAATCCAATGAACCCTTGTACCTAAGTTACGGTCAGAGCGAAAAAAGATACACTACCGTTCAAAAGTTTGGGGTCACATTGAAATGTCCTTATTTTTGAAGGAAAAGCACTGTACTTTTCAATGAAGATAACTTTAAACAAGTCTTAACTTCAAAGAAATACACTCTATACATTGTTAATGTGGTAAATGACTATTCTAGCTGCAAATGTCTGGTTTTTGGTGCAATATCTACATAGGTGTGTAGATGCCCATTTCCAGCAACTATCACTCCAGTGTTCTAATGGTACAATGTGTTTGCTCATTGGCTCAGAAGGCTAATTGATGATTAGAAAACCCTTGTGCAATCATGTTCACACATCTGAAAACAGTTCAGCTCGTTACAGAAGCTACAAAACTGACCTTCCTTTGAGCAGATTGAGTTTCTGGAGCATCACATTTGTGGGGTCAATTAAACTCTCAAAATGGCCAGAAAAAGAGAACTTTCATCTATTCTTGTTCTTAGAAATGAAGGCTATTCCACAATATTGTTTGGGTGACCCCAAACTTTTGAACGGTAGTGTACATCCTGGCGTCCTGCACTGCACTCTAATCCTTCACTTTCCTCATCCACGAATCTTTCATCCTCGCTCAAATTAATGGGGTAATCGTCGCTTTCTCGGTCCGAATCGCTCTCGCTGCTGGTGTAAACAATGTGCAGATGTGAGGAGCTCTTCAACCTGTGACGTCACTCTACTTCCGGTACAGGCAAGGCTTTTTTATCAGCGACCAAAAGTTTATCGTCGATGTTCTCTACTAAATCCTTTCAGCAAAAATATGGCAATATCGCAAAATGATCAAGTATGACACATAGAATGGACCTGCTATCCCCGTTTGAATAAGAAAATTTCATTTCAGTAGGCCTTAAATGGGAACTTCAAAAAAAAAAGAAGAAAAAAATAAGTAACTAAATAGTTACTTTTCACTTTTTGGTGTAAGTAACTGAGTTAGTAACTGAGTTACTTTGGAAATAAAGTAACTAGTAACTGCAACTAGTTACTGGTTTTCAGTAACTAACCCAACACTGATAACAATACAATACTTCCTTATCAGGCACCAACCACGGTTAAGGTGAGCCAGTTGTATTCACAAACCTCAAAATTTTGAACTTCAACACGAGTATAACGGAGAATCTTGCAAGATAACCCGCTGATATTCCACAAGTTCCATGTGGAGAAAGAACAGCAGCCAGGTATTTCTTATCTGGACGGAGCCTCTGAGCACCAGCGACTTGTTATCAGCAGGTCCTTTTTTGGTACATGCACCACCCTTATACAAAGCTATGTTGGAATCAATTTTGTGTTTTGTGCAATCCTACAAGCTCTCTTACGGTACCATTTATGCAACATTTGATCAACTTTGAAAGTTTGCATATCGGTGGTCGGTTGACTAGTGCAGGAAGTTGTAAAAAGTTAGTACTTTTCAATAGTAGGAATGCTTGAACATCATGTTAAGCTGTCAGCATAACTGTCTTGCCTGCATCATACTGATAAGACATCCCATCACTAAACATCTTGTTCGTATTAGCATAAGGACGTACGCCTGCTAGTCCGCAAAGTGAGGAGTCAGCAGCATGAACACAGCCTTGGCTCCCAAAAAGGGGATGTGGGTTTTTTTCTAGCTTCAGAACAGAATCTAGGCCTTGGAGAGCAGGGCAGGGGGGACTTGTGAGGAAACCCGTCAGACGTCCGAGGCTAAGCCGTCCATCAAATAGACCAATCAGGTAACGAAACAGCCTTTAGCGTTCCGGAGTGTGAAAGGGAGAGGATATGGAGTTCTCAAATATGCGCTCCTCGGCTGCTGTGGGCCCGTTTCCCATTGCCACAAGGTTTTTAGGTTTTATGTTATCCTTCAATTTGTGTTTCGGAGACGTCCCTCCTCCCCCTTTCCACCGTCCCAATACCGTTTTGCATTAAGTGGAAATACAGCAGAAAGAGTTGGACGGGAGGATGTGTCCGCAGCTGGCTTACATTCCTCTGCTTTCCACTTGTGTCTGCTTCTACTTTTTAATGGGTCACTTTTTGGGTGATAAGAGTTTATTTTCTCCAACCCCGACTACAGTACTTCGGTTTTTTTGTTTTACCCATTTTCTTTCCAATCAAAGCCTTTTGTCCACCGTTCCCTCATGAACAACCCTCAAATTTAAACCCTGTTAAATTTGTCCATGGACTTCTTGACCTAACCTCCTAATTTCTCTGTTATGACTGACTGAGGACATTGAGACAACTGAGCAAAGTCTTACTTTAGCATACACCATTTATAGGGTCTTCTATTTCTCTATCCTCTTGTTGTGGGGCATTCATCCTCTGCTCTTGCGGAGGATGTACAGTTCTAACTTACCGTATTTTCCGGACTATAGGGCACACCGGATTATAAAGCGCACTGTCGATGAATGGTCTATTTTTGATCTTTTTTCATATATAAGGCGCACCGGATTATAAGGCGCATTAAAGGAGTCATATTATTATTATTTTTTTCTAAATGTAAAACACTTTCTTGTGATGGTGGTTCTTTGGTCAAAATGTTGCGTAGATGTTGTTTTACAGATCATCTTCGAGCCGCTTTCTGACAGTCGCTCCCGAATGCGCCGTTTTGTGGGCGGTCTTATTTACGTGGCTCACCTTCGACAGCGTCTTCTCCCCGTCATCTTTGTTGTAGCGGTGTAGCGTGCAAGGACAGGAGTGGAAGAAGTGTCAAAAGATGGAGCTAACTGTTTTAATGACATTCAGACTTTACTTCAATCAATAACGGAGCAGCATCTCCTCATCCGAAAACAACAACATCGGAAATGTCCATCCATCCATCTTCTTCCGCTTATCCGAGGTCGGGTCGCGGGGGCAGCAGCCTAAGCAGGGAAGCCCAGACTTCCCTCTCCCCAGCCACTTCGTCCAGCTCTTCCCGGGGGATCCCGAGGCGTTCCCAGGCCATAGTCTTCCCAACGTGTCCTGGGTCTTCCCCGTGGCCTCCTACCGGTCGGACGTGCCCTAAACACCTCCCTAGAGAGGCGTTCAGGTGGCATCCTGACCAGATGCCCGAACCACCTCATCTGGCTCCTCTCCATGTGGAGGAGCAGCAGTTTTACTTTGAGCTCCTCCCGGATGGCAGAGGTTCTCACCCTATCTCTAAGGGAGAGCCCCGCCACCCGGCGGAGGAAACTCATTTCGGCCGCTTGTACCCGTGATCTTGTCCTTTCGGTCATAACCCAAAGCTCATGACCATAGGTAAGGATGGGAACGTAGATCAACCGGTAAATTGAGAGCTTTGCCTTCCGGCTCAGCTCCTTCTTTACCACAACGGATCGATACAGCGTCTGCATTACTGAAGACGCCGCACCGACCGCCTGTCGATCTCACGATCCACTCTTCCCTCACTCTCTTAACCCGGAGATGGCACTCCTCCCTTTTCCGGGCGAGAACCATGGACTCGAACTTGGAGGTGCTGATTCTCATCCCAGTCGCTTCACACTCGGCTGCGAACATCTGAAATGTGTCCCGTGAAAAACTGTCTTAGCGGAACTCTAATAACTAAAGTTCCTTGGGTGAATAATGTAAACTCACTACACCGGTATGTTTTAGTGCTTTCATGGCGAGTTTACTGACAGATATAAGTAAGAACTTTACACTACTTTATATTAGAAATGGCAACAGCGGAGGATGAATGTCCCATAACAAGGAGATAGAGAAGCTTATCCACTATGGACTACAAAGGTGTGCAATTTTTCAGGATTTATGCAGATCCCAAATACAGATCAGCAGGGACTGGAAGGTAAGAAGAGTCGCTTTTGCATAATATTGCGAAACAAAATAATAATAATAATAATAATACCTGGGATTTATATAGCGCTTTTCTAAGTACCCAAAGTTGCTTTACATGTAGAACCCATCATTCATTCACAACTGGTGGTGGTAAGCTACTTTCATAGCCACAGCTGCCCTGGGGTAGACTGACAGATAATATGTCTTACCTTATACACACACCATAATAACACTCGTATGTTGAAGCACATCAAACGGTACAGCAGACACTTATCTCTTATGTTTGACCGCTATCTACTGGTCGCACTTATCATTACACCATGTACCAAATAAAATTGCTTCGAGGTGGGTAAGTTCAACCAAACATATTCCTTACGTTAGGCGCACAGGGTTATAAGGCGCAATGTCGAGATTTGAGAAAAAAAAGGATTTTAAGTGCGCCTTATAGTCCGGAAAATATGGTATATCTGTCAGTAGACTCGATATGAAAGCGTTAAAAACTACAACAAAGATAACTGGGAGAGGACAATGTCAAAGTGGAGGCATGTCATTAAGAGCACCCACAAAACGGCAAATCCTAAAGCAGCTTGGAAGCGGTCTGTAAAACATAATCTATGCAACATTTTGATCAAATAATCACCATTACATGTTATGTAGACCACAAGGAAGTCTTTTAAATATAGAAAAAAATCACAATGTGACCCCTTTAATGCGCCTTTTGTATGGAAATAGACCCGCTCATCGACGGTGCGCTTTGTGGCCCGAAAAATACGGTAATACATGTCGACAGAATTATTAGAACTGCATTAAATGTTAAATGTTTTTTTTTAATAGTGGCAAATTGAACATGTCTGGACACGAGTGTACACAGTATTAATGATGAAAATGTCAAATTAGCCTCTAAAATTACACAACAGTGTTGTCCCGATACCAATATTTTGGTACCGCTGCCGGTACCAAAATGTATTTCGCTACTTTTTGATACTTTTCTAAATAAAGGGGACCACAAAAAATTGCATTATTGGCTTCATTTTAACAAAAAAACTTAGGGTACATTAAACATATCCTTAAATGAAATAGTGAACATACTAGACAACTTGTCTTTTAGTAGTAAGTAAGCAAACAGAGGCTCTTAATTTAGCTTTTGACATATACAATAACATATTGTGTCATTTTCCATTCTATTATTTTGCCAAAATTATTAAGGACAAGTGGTAGAAAATGCATTATTAATCTACTTGTTCATTTACTGTCAATATCTGCTTACTTTCTCTTTTAACATGTTCTATCTACACTTCTGTTAAAATGTAATAATCATTTATTCTTCTGTTGTTGGATACCTTACATTAGTTGTGGATGATACCACAAATGTATGTATCGATCCGATACCAAGTAGTTACAGGATCATACATTGGTCATATTCAAAGTCCTCATATGTCCAAGGACATATTTCCTGAGTTTATAAACATGATATTAATAAAAAAAAAAAAGTAAAACGGATTTTGTGATGCTAAAAAATATCGATGTTATCGATATTTTATTTATTTATAGTAGCGACTAAATACGATCCTGTACTTGGTATCATTCCAGTGGATGTCAGGTGTAGATCCACCCGTGGTGTTTGTTTACATTTTGAGGCTGTTGAGCTATTGTATCCTCCTACGATGTGTAGTGAAGCATGTTTAGCTATTCCTCGTCCTGCAGTGATAATGGTACTTGTAAGAAACATACTTTATTTGTCGCCATGGAGGCGAAGATTAGTGATTTATAAGTAGCTAAAACTCTGCAGACTGTAGCAGGACGTTCCATGTCTTAAAGAACCTCTTCCTGAGGGCGCTTTAGTGTTATAACTTTACCTTTATCTGTAGTTTTTAAGCCGAAATGCATCCATTCTCCCTTTTCTGTCTACACACCGCGTCTGCTTGTAAGTACTCCATGTGTGTGCGCTGTCGAAACATGCTCGTAAACCAGCAATGACACGACGTGACTACGACAGGGGTCCAGAGGGGTTGGGGGACCGGACCTTTTTAGAGGTGGTATAGTACCGAATATGATTCATTAGTATCGCGGTACTATACTAATACCGGTATACCGTACAACCCTAGGTCCAACACTCATACAGATTAGGTGCTAGTAAAACCCAATGACCTCCTCATCAAGGGTGGTCCGTCCTCTGTTGTCTGTCTTCTAACAGAGCAGGAACTCAAAGTTCCCAGGAGCGATGTGAGGGCCTGACGACGTTCACTATCGCATTACAACCCACCTAAAAGACACACAGGCGGGCACACACAAGCTAATGAAGTGCTAACCACTGAGGTAATGGAGGATCCTCTCCTAATTACAAAGTGTGTGTCACAAGCAGGGCATTTCTCTGCAGGAAAATGAAAATATGCTCCGGTCCCAAACATCCTTTGCATGTAGTAAATGGAGGCGGTTTTGCGGCTCGGGATATAATGAGTGAATTAAAAACAGGCCAGAGGGAATGATGGCATGATTCTGGGATGGATGAACGTCCTCCTTGCCAAACTTTAGGCTTGTAAAAAGGACAAAGCATTGGGACTGTCAGGCCCTTTACAAAAGTGTAAGTATTTGCCAGTGCTTTGTACGTACGAACAGTCAATAAATCGTTGTAAACGAGTTACAAGTCCTCACAATGAACGTTTGTTTTGCTTTGTGTTTTGCAACTAGGCATTGTGTACGTAACTAACAAAGAGGGCAGAACAGTCGCACTCAAAACGGCATCACTGTTAGCCTTTCACCCTCACCAGGAGGTAATACAGATTCAGATTGGTTTTGTTTGACGTTTCAAAATGATGCGTCACATTTTTACATTTTCTTTTCAACATGTCCAAAAAAGTGTAGGAAGTTCAGTTCAGTTCAGTTTATTTACAAAACCCAAAACCAGTAAAGTTTGCACATTGTGTAAATGGTCAATAAAAACAGAATACACTGATTTGCAAATCCTTTTCAACCTATATTCAATTGTATAGACTGCAAAGACAAGATACTTAGCGTTGGAACTGGAAAACTTTTTTTTTTGTGACAAATATTAGCTCATTTGGAATTTGATGCCTGCAACGTGTTTCAAAAAAGCTGGCACAAGTGGCAAAAAAGACTGAGAACGTTGAAGAATGCTCATCAAACACTTATTTGGAACATCCCACAGGTGAAGAGGCTAATTGGGAACAGGTGGGTGCCATGATTGGGTATAAAAGCAGCTTCCATGAAATGCTCAGTCATTCACAAACAAGGATGGGGCGAGGGTCACCACTTTGTGAACAAATGCATGAGCAAATTGTCAAACAGTTTAAGAACAACATTTCTCAACAAGCTATTGCAAGGATTTTAGGGATTTCACCATATACGGTCAGTAATATCATCAAAAGGTTCAGAGAATCTTGAGAAATCACTGCACGTAAGCGATGATATTACGGATCTTCGATCCCTCAGGCAGTACTGCATCAACAAGCGACATCAGTGTGTAAAGGATATCACCACATGGGCTTAGGAACACTTCAGAAAACCACTGTCAGTAACTACAGTTTGTCGCTACATCTGTAAGTGCAAGTTAAAACTCTACTATGCAAAGCGAAAGCCATTTATCAACAACACCCAGAAATGCCGCCAGCTTCGCTGAGCCTGAGCTCATCTAATATGGACTGGTGCAAAGTGGAAAAGTGTTCTGTGGTCTGACGAGTCCACATTTCAAATTGTTTTTGGAAACTGTGGACGTCGTGTCCTCCGGAACGAAGTGGAAAAGAACCAGCCGGATTGTTATAGGCGCAAAGTTCAAAAGCCAGCATCTGTGATGGTATGGGGGTGTATTAGTGCCCAAGGCATGGGTAATTTACACATCTGTGAAGGCGCCATTAATGCTGAAAGGTACATACAGGTTTTGGAGCAACATATGTTGCCATCCAAGCAACGTTATCATAGACGCCCCTGCTTATTTCAGCAACACAATGCCAAGCCACGTGTTACAACAATGTGGCTTCATAGTAAAAGAGTGCGGGTACTAGACTGGCCTGCCTGTAGTCCAGACCTTTCTCCCATTAAAAATGTGTGGTGCATTATGAAGCCTAAAATACCACAACGGAGACCCCTGGACTGTTGAACAACTTAAGCTGTACATCAAGCAAGAATGGGAAATAATTCCACCTGAGAAGCTTAAAAAATATGTCTCCTCAATTCCCAAACGTTTACTGAGTGTTGTTAAAAGGAAAGGCTATGTAACACAATGGTGAACATGCCCTTTCCCAACTACTGTTGCAGCCATGAAATTCTAAGTTAATTATTATTTGCAAAAAATAAATAAAGTTTATGAGTTTGAACATCAATATATCTTGTCTTTGTAGTGCATTCAATTGAATATGGGTTGAAAAGGATTTGCAAATCATTGTATTCCGTTTATATTTACATCTAACACAATTCCCCAACTCATATGGAAACAGGGTTTGTAAAAGTGTTTGATTGTGAGGCATTAAAAGCCACAAAATGCAACAGATCCGTCAGACCCACAAACGCTGGCTGAGTAACAACAATATGAACGTTGCAAGGAAAATTTGTCTGCCAGTTTCTGCATCCCACAAGGATTCTTCTTTTGTGTTTCTGCACCTGCGGTTCCCACACAAGATTGCCACATTGTTTGTCAACACTGTCTGCTCTCATTTTCTCGCTTATTTGACCCTCTGATGTTCTGTGTACCTACACTCTGTCCTCCTCCTGTCTAGGCCTGCTGTGTGTGTGTGTGTGTGTGTGTGTGTGTGTGTGTGTGGGTGTGTGTGTGGGTGGGTGGGTGGCTGCATGTGGTACACAGAACATCAATTTCCACACTTTTATTAGCCCCGGGTCCAGTGGACCCGGACATCTTATATGTAATAGAAATGTGTAGGGGGGGGGTGTATGGTGTGTGGTCGTTAAATATGTATTCTGATATATGTTTTTCACAGAAAATGAGCCAAAGTCAATGAGTCTCAGTTTGAAAAATGTATTAATTGTATCATTTTTCTTTTAATAAAAAATGAAAACGGGTCCCACAGACCCGAACACCACACAAGGGTTAAACATGCTTGTATTATCATTAAACACTTTTAACTTGTTAAAAAAAAAACTTTCTTTCATAAATAATATAAATGCTATATATGAATGAGATAGAGCCCCTCGACTTGGTCAATTGAAGAGTAGCTCCCTTGCAGAAAAAGTGTTAGCAGTACACTTCAAGTGCATAGCAGATACAAAAATCAAAGTATGGGTTTACATTTAAAAAGTTCAAGTACCAATGATTGTCATAAACACACAAGGTGTGGTGAAATGTGTCCTCTTGATGCTGAGTGCCAAGCAGGGAGGTAATGGCTCCCATTTATAATAATAATAATAATGATGGATTAGATTTTATATCGCGCTTTTCTATTATTAGATACTCAAAGCGCTCTCTTAGTAGTGCTTAGTGCTTCTCACTAAGCACTACAATAGTTGAATTAGTCTTTGGTATGACTCGCAACCTACCGATCTCAGGGCGAACACTAACCACTCCAACCAGTAGGCCACTGAGTAGGTCACTAGCCTCAGAAGTAGAGATGTCCGATAATGGCTTTTTTGCCGATATCCGATATTCCGTTATTGTCCAACTCTTAATTACCGAATCCGATATCAACTGATACCGATATATACAGTCGCGGAATTAACACATTATTATGCCTCATTTTGTTTTGATGCCTCGCTGGATGCATTAAACAATGTAACATGGTTTTCCAAAATAAATGAACTTAAGTTATGGAAAAAAAATGCCAACATGGCACTGCCATATTTATTATTGAAGTCACAAAGTGCATTATTTTTTTTAACATGCCTCAAAACAGGAGCTTGGTATTTATGTATATTGTAGCGTCCTGGAAGAGTTAGTGCTGCAAGGGGTTCTGGGTATTTGTTCTGTTGTGTTTATGTTGTGTTACGGTGCGGATGTTCTCCCAAAATGTGTTTGTCATTCTTGTTTGGTGTGGGTTGACAGTGTGGCGCATATTTGTAACAGTGTTAAAGTTGTTTATACGGTCACCCTCAGTGTGACCTGTATGGCTGTTGACCAAGTATGATTTGCATTCACTTGTGTGTGTGAAAAGCCGTAGATAGTATGTGATTGGGCCGGCACGCAAAGGCAGTGCCTTTAAGGCACGCCTCCAATATTGTTGTCTGGGTGGAAATCGGGAGAAATTCGGGAGTCTCCCGGGAAAATCGGGAGGGTTGGCAAATATGACTGGGAGACGCAACTGCTCTGTACTTCTCCCTACGTCAGTGTACCACTCCGTACAGCGTTGTTTTAAAAAGTCATACATTTTACTTTTTGAAACCGATATCGATAATTTCCGATATTACATTTTAAAGCATTTATCGGCCGATAATATCGGGAGTCCGATATTATCGGACATCTCTACTCACACTATCCACTGAAAAACAATCTTGCTTTTGCACAACAGTAAGTTGCCTTAGGTTCTTACTTACTCTAACATTAAAGGCCTACTGAAACCCACTACTACCGACCGCGCAGTCTGATAGTTTATATATGAATGATGAAATCTTAACATTATAACACATGCCAATACGGCCGGGTTAACTTATAAAGTGACATTTTAAATTTGCAGCTAAACTTCCGGTTCGAAACGCCTCTGAGGATGACGTATGCGCGTGACGTAGCCCGGGGAACACGGGTATGCCTTCCACATTGAAGCCAATACGAAAAAGCTCTGTTTTCATTTCATAATTCCACAGTATTCTGGACATCTGTGTTCGTGAATCTGTTGCAATCATGTTCATTGCATTATGGAGAAGGAAGCTGAACAAGCAAAGAAGAAAGTTGTCGGTGCGAAATGGACGTATTTTTCGAACGTAGTCAGCAACAACAGTACACAGCCGGCGCTTCTTTGTTTACATTCCCGAAAGATGCAGTCAAGATGGAAGAACTCGGATAACAGAGACTCTAACCAGGAGGACTTTTGACTTCGATACACAGACGCCTGTAGAGAATTGGGACAACACAGACTCTTACCAGGATTACTTTGATTTGGATGACAAAGACGCAGACGTGCTACTGTGAGTATGCAGCTTTGGCTTCTAAACATTTGATCGCTTGACCGTATGTGCGCAACTTTTTTTTGCGTATGTACGTAACTTTTTAAAAATATATAAGCTTTATGAACCTTGGGTTAGGTGAACGGTCTTTTGGGCTGAGTGATTGTGTGTGTTGATCAGGTGTTTGAATTGTATTGGCGTGTTCTATGGAGCTAGGAGCTAGCATAGGAGCTAGGAGCTAGCATAACACGTACCGTACCGTACGTGCGCGTCACGTACGTAACTTTTTAAAAATATATAAGCTTTATGAACCTTGGGTTAGGTGAATGGTCTTTTGGGCTGAGTGATTGTGTGTGTTGATCAGGTGTTTGAATTGTATTGGCGTGTTCTATGGAGCTAGGAGCTAGCAGAGGAGCTAGGAGCTAGCATAACAAACACGCAGGTGTTATTATGCAGGATTAATTTGTGGCATATTAAATATAAGCCTGGTTGTGTTGTGGCTAATAGAGTAAATATATGTCTTGTGTTTATTTACTGTTGTAGTCATTCCCAGCTGAATATCAGGTACTGTGAATATGCAGCCTTGGCTGCTAAATATTTGATAACTTGACCGTATGTGCGCGTCACGTACGTAACTTTTTAAAAATATATAAGCTTTATGAACCTTGGGTTAGGTGAACGGTCTTTTGGGCTGAGTGATTGTGTGTGTTGATCAGGTGTTTGAATTGTATTGGCGTGTTCTATGGAGCTAGGAGCTAGCAGAGGAGCTAGGAGCTAGCATAACAAACACGCAGGTGTTTTTATGCAGGATTAATTTGTGGCATATTAAATATAAGCCTGGTTGTGTTGTGGCTAATAGAGTATATATATGTCTTGTGTTTATTTACTGTTGTAGTCATTCCCAGCTGAATATCAGGTCACCCCCGGCTCTCACAGCATCTTCCCTATCTGAATAGCTTCAACTCCCCACTAGTCCTTCACTTGCACTTTACTCATCCACAAATCTTTCATCCTCGCTCAAATTAATGGGGAAATTGTCGCTTTCTCGGTCCGAATCTCTCTCACTTCATGCGGCCATCATTGTAAACAATAGGGAACTTTGCGTATATGTTCAACTGACTACGTCACGCTACTTCCGGTAGGGGCAAGCCTTTTTTTATCAGATACCAAAAGTTGCAATCTTTATCGTCGTTGTTCTATACTAAATCCTTTCAGCAAAAATATGGCAATATCGCGAAATGATCAAGTATGACACATAGAATAGATCTGCTATCCCCGTTTAAATAAAAAAAATTCATTTCAGTAGGCCTTTAAGGTAGAAATTTCCCTGGAGGCAAAGATCCATATTGGAACTTGAAGTGGTTTGAATCTATGGCGATGTCTTGTCATATCTGCTTCAGGGCTAACGGTCGGCTGTGGGACATTTCTCTCTACACGCTTTCCTTCTGCCCTCGCTTTGTTTTTTTGCATCAAATAGCAGTGACTTGTTGAAAGAAAACACTTTGAAAGTGGATCTAACGCCGTCCCTTGTGCTGACTTGGCGATAGAGTACACCTCTTTTGGTCGCACGCGAGAAGAGGCAGTGGAGCGTAGCAGCAGGAGGATGTTGACCGTTAAGGTGATCATATAAAGATGCAGTTAAAAAAACAGAAGTGTACTGGCTGCAAAAATGTTGTACCTCATATTTTAGCCAGTAGTTCTCAGTGTGGCGGCCGTTCTGACTTTTTGCAGTGATGAAAATTAGGCGGAAAGGTGCAACTTTTATGACACAGTAAAAGAGCTAAATCAGCTGTGCGAATGAAATGTTGCAGTTTTACGTGCATTGTTCTTCACATGGCGCTGTTTGCATCACCAGTCAATCTCACTTGCCTGTCTGTAACATATTGCAGGATTAATAAACTAGATAAGAATAAGGATATATATACACGATAAATAAAGACAGAACTTAATTATGGTATTTTCCGGACTATAAGGCGCACTTAAAATCTTTTTTTTCCTCAAAACTCGACAGTGCGCCTTATAACCCGGTGTGCCTAATGTCAGGAATAAGTTTGGTTGAGCTTACTCACCTCGAAGCTATTTTATTTGGTAAATGGTAAATGGGTTATACTTGTATAGCGCTTTTCTACCTTTAAGGTATGGCTGGGCGATATTGCCTTTTTTAAATATCTCGATATTTTTAGGCCATGTCACGATACACGATACTGTATATATCGCAATATTTTGCCTTAGCCTTGAATGAACACTTGATGCATATAATCACAGCAGTATGATGATTCTATGTGTCTACATTAAAACATTCTTCTTCATACTGCATTAATATATGCTCATTTTAAACTTTCATGCAGAGAGGGAAATCACAACTAAGTCAATTGACCAAAACTGTATTTATTAAACAGTTATTAAGCAGTGGTACAAACATTCATGTCATTTCAAAACAGAAAGTGCAAGATTGTCAGAGACATTTTAAAACAAGCTATGAGTGCACTTTTGTGCACGATGAAACTAAGATGACATATCAAAACAACACAAAATTAAAGGCCTACTGAAACCCACTACTACCGACCACGCAGTCTGATAGTTTATATATCAATGATGAAATCTTAACATGAAACACATGCCAATACGGCCGGGTTAACTTATAAAGTGCAATTTTAAAATTCCCGCCACACTTCCGGTTGAAAATCTCCTTTGGATATGATTTATGCGCGTGACGTCATAAAATGCACAGAAGTGTTTGGGCCCTATTGGACCCAATACACAAAGCTCTGTTTTCTTCGACAAAATTCCACAGTATTCTGGACATCTGTGTTGGTGAATCTTTTGCAATTTGTTTAATGAACAATGGAGGCTGCAAAGAAGAACGTTGTAGGTGGGATCGATCGGTGTCTTAGCGGCTAAGTACAATACTTACAGCAACACAACAAGGACTACTTACCCTGATAGAAGATGCCTAGCTGATGCTTGCCGCCAAACCCACGGATGAAGTGCTTCGTCGCGCCGTTGATCGCTGGAACGCAGGTGAGCACGGCTGTTGATGGGAAGATGAGGGCTGGCTGGCGTAGGTGGAGCGCTAATGTTTTATCATAGTTCTGTGAGTTCCGGCTGCTAAGTTGCTAAATTAGCCTTAGCGTCGTTAGCAACAGCATTGTTAAGCCTTACCAGGCTGAGAATTTTTAACCGTGTAGTTACATGTACACGGTTTAATAGTATTTTTGCTCTTCTGTCTATCCTTCCAGTCAGGGGTTTATTTATTTTGTTTCTATCTTCATTTGAGAACGATGCTATCACGTTAGCTCAGTAGCTAAGTGTGTCACCGATGTATTGTCTTGGAGATAAAAGTCACTTTAAAAGTCCATTTCGCGTGCTCGACTCTCATTTTCAAGAGGATATAGTATCCGAGGTGGTTTAAAATACAAATCCGTGATACACAATAGAAAAAGGAGAGAGTACATAGTTCTGTGAGTTCCGGTTGCTAAGTTGCTAAATTAGCCTTAGCGTCGTTAGCAACAGCATTGTTAAGCCTTACCAGGCTGAGAATTTTTAACCGTGTAGTTACATGTACATGGTTTAATAGTATTTTTGCTCTTCTGTCTATCCTTCCAGTCAGGGGTTTATTTATTTTGTTTCTATCTTCATTTGAGAACGATGCTAGCACGTTAGCTCAGTAGCTAAGTGTGTCACCGATGTATTGTCTTGGAGATAAAAGTCACATTAAATGTCCATTTCGCGTGCTCGACTCTCATTTTCAAGAGGATATAGTATCCGAGGTGGTTTAAAATACAAATCTGTGATCTACAATAGAAAAAGGAGAGTGTGGAATCCAATGAGCCAGCTTGTACCTAAGTTACGGTCAGAGCGAAAAAAGATACGTCCATCACTGCCTCTCAAGTCCTTCACTGTAACGTTCCTCATCTACGAATCTTTCATCCTCGCTCAAATTAATGGGGTAATCGTCACTTTCTCGGTCTGAATCTCTCTCGCTCCGTTGTAAACAATGGGGAATTGTGAGGAATACTAGCTCCTGTGACGTCACGCTACTTCCGGTACAGGCAAGGCTTTTTTTATCAGCGAGCAAAAGTTGCGAACTTTATCGTCGATTTTCTCTACTAAATCCTTTCAGCAAAAATATGGCAATATCGCGAAATGATCAAGTATGACACATAGAATGGATTTGCTATTCCCGTTTATATAAAAAAAAATAATTTCAGTAGGCCTTTAAAGGCCTACTGAAACCCACTACTACAGACCACGCAGTCTGATAGTTTATATATCAATGATGAAATCTTAACATTGAAACACATGCAACTACGGCCGGGTTAACTTATAAAGTGCAATTTTAAAATTCCCGCCACACTTCCGGTTGAAAATCTCCTTTGGATATGATTTATGCGCGTGACGTCATAAAATGCACGGAAGTGTTTGGGCCCTATTGGACACAATACACAAAGCTCTGTTTTCTTCGACAAAATTCCACAGTATTCTGGACATCTGTGTTGGTGAATCTTTTGCAATTTGTTTAATGAACAATGGAGGCTGCAAAGAAGAACGTTGTAGGTGGGATCGATCTGTGTCTTAGCGGCTGAGTACAATACTTAACAGCAACAGAACAAGGACTACTTACCCTGATAGAAGACGCCTAGCTGATGCTTGCCGCCAAACCCACGGATGAAGTGCTTCGTCGCGCCGTTGATCGCTGGAACGCAGGTGAGCACGGCTGTTGATGGGAAGATGAGGGCTGGCTGGCGTAGGTGGAGCGCTAATGTTTTTATCATAGTTCTGTGAGGTCCGGTTGCTAAGTTGCTAAATTAGCCTTAGCGTCGTTAGCAACAGCATTGTTAAGCCTTACCAGGCTGAGAATTTTTAACCGTGTAGTTACATGTACATGGTTTAATAGTATTGTTGATCTTCTGTCTATACTTCCAGTCAGAGGTTTATTTATTTTGTTTCTATCTTCATTTGAGAACGATGCTATCACGTTAGCTCAGTAGCTAAGTGTGTCACCGATGTATTGTCTTGGAGATAAAAGTCACTTTAAATGTCCATTTCGCGTGCTCGACTCTCATTTTCACGAGGATATAGTATCCAAGGTGGTTTAAAATACAAATCCGTGATCCACAATAGAAAAAGGAGAGAGTACATAGTTCTGTGAGGTCCTGTTGCTAAGTTGCTAAATTAGCCTTAGCGTCGTTAGTAACAGCATAGTTAAGCCTTACCAGGCTGAGAATTTTTAACCGTGTAGTTACATGTACATGGTTTAATAGTATTGTTGATCTTCTGTCTATCCTTCCAGTCAGGGGTTTATTTATTTTGTTTCTATCTGCATTTGAGAACGATGCTATCACGTTAGCTCAGTAGCTAAGTGTGTCACCGATGTATTGTCTTGGAGATAAAAGTCACTTTAAATGTCCATTTCGCATGCTCGACTCTCATTTTCACGAGGATATAGTATCCGAGGTGGTTTAAAATACAAATCCGTGATCCACAATAGAAAAAGGAGAGAGTGTGGAATCCAATGAGCCAGCTTGTACCTAAGTTACGGTCAGAGCGAAAAAAGATACGTCCATCTCTGCCTCTCAAGTCCTTCACTGTTACGTTCCTCATCTACGAATCTTTCATCCTCGCTCAAATTAATGGGGTAATCGTCACTTTCTCGGTCCGAATCTCTCTCGCTCCATTGTAAACAAAGGAAAATTGTGAGGAATACTACCTCCTCTGACGTCACGCTACTTCCGGTACAGGCAAGGCTTTTTTTTATCAGCGAGCAAAAGTTGCGAACTTTATCGTCGATTTTCTCTACTAAATCCTTTCAGCAAAAATATGGCAATATCGCGAAATGATCAAGTATGACACATAGAATGGATCTGCTATTCCTGTTTAAATTAAAAAAAAATCATTTCAGTAGGCCTTTAAAGTGCATTTTTTTGTACAGAACGCCACTACAATAGTTTAAAACAAATAAAGTGCACTTTTGTGCATGATGTCACACAAGATATTTCAATAACTGTCAAATAAAAATGAGCTGCATAATAGGAAATCAAATAGTGTATGTCCTTCGCTATGTGGTAGGTTCCGGCGGATGTTATCTCCTTATGTCGTGGACTATTGTTTTCATATGGTGTTGATGTGGAAATGGTTGCCTCTGCATTTTGTTGGTGTGGCACCGAACGGAGATGTTGACATGCGGAGTTTCAAGCACTCTTCATTCTCTAGCGGGTGACTTTTCAAATGATGCTACATATTAGCAGTGGTGCTACTTTTTGTAGCAACGCTTTTGCCCCACACTTGACAAATTACTGTTGTCTGTTCGACATATTCCCACTTGAAGCCAAACCACCGCCAGACGATGGACCCCGTGCTGTTTTTCTTGGGAATTAATTCTTCCTTCATTTTTACCAGATTCGCACCTTTTTTCTCTCGTATTACCACTCGCACCACAGCTAACGTTACCCGTGCCGCTACCTCTCTGCTCCGCGAGGGCGTATACATATGTGACGTGTGTAAGAAGGTGCGCTTGTTTTATCTCTCTGTGAGAAGGAGAGACTAGAAAGAGTGAGAAGAGCCTGTAGTGTAATGCCTGCAGCTAAAAGCAACTGCGTGAGAACGTATACTCCAATATCAAGATATAGTCATTTTCTATATCGCACAGAGACAAACGTATATATATCGAGTATATCGATATATCGCCCAGCCCTGCTTTAAGGTACTCAAAGCGCTTTGACACTATTTCCACATTCACACATTCACACACTGATGGCGGGAGCTGCCATGCAAGGCCCTAACCACGACCCATCAGGAGCAAGGGTGAAGTGTCTTGCTCAAGGACACAACGGACGTGACGAGGTAGGTAGTAGGTGGGGATCGAACCAGGAACCCTCAGGTTGCTGGCACGGCCACTCTCCCAACTGCGCCGCGCCGTCCCCAATGGTACATGGTGTAATGATAAGTGTGACCAGTAGATGGAAGTCAAACATAAGAGATAACTGTAGGCTGCACTATGATGGCAATATGACTCAAGTAAACAACACCAATATTTTTAAATGTTCCATTGAAAATATATAACATTACACACGGCGCTCAAAAATACATCAAAATGTTTTAGTACGACTTTGGTAAGCTATGAAGCCGCGCCGCTTGAAGGATTGTCGGCGCATTAAACATAGGAGTATTATTATGGTGTGTGTATAAGGTAAGACATATTATCTGGCGTTTTGTTTCGCAAAATTATGCAAAAGCAACTTTTCTCACCTTCTGTTACCTGTTGATCTGCATTTGGGATCTGTAGAAGTCCTGAAAAATTGCGTGAGTCCGCCTTTGTAGTCCGTGCCGACACCGTAGTCGATAAGCTTCTACTTTTTCTCTATCTTCTTGTTATGTGACATTCATCCTCCACTGTTGCCATTTCTAATATAAAGTAGTGTAAAGTTCTTACTTATATCTATCAGTAAACTCGCCAAAAAGCACTAAAACAAACCGGTGTAGTGAGTTTACATTATTCACCCAAGTGTCACGTGCGGGTCGCAACTTACTGCGGTACGGGGTCGTTTTTCCCAGATGCAGAACGGACAACTCCGGACAAAGCGTGAAGGTAGGATATGATTAAATCTTTGCAAATCACATAAAAAAAACAGGAAGCAAACCAAAGGTTGCACTTGGAGCTAAGGTACAAACTTAGCACAGGACTCAAGGACATAGAAACAAGACATGAACCATACGTGACTGTTGCATACAGCAAACAATGACGCCAAACCGAGTGTGGCGAGCAACGTGAATAAATAGCTCTCTCATTAGTGCTCGGCAGCAGGTGAACGTGCCAAACACTAATCAGAGGCAGGTGAAACCAATTAGTACCCATGGTAACCAAAACAAACCCAGAAGTGCACAAAACAGGAACTAAGGGAGTCCAAAACTAACAGAACATAACTAAACAAAACATGATCAGGCCACGGATCATGACACCGAGGAACTTTAGTTATTATAGTTCCGGTCGGACGGTTTTTCACGGGACACATTTCCTGTGTTGTTGTTTTCGGATGAGGAAATGAATGTCATTAAAACAGTTAGCTCCATTTTTTGACACTTCTTCCACTCTTGTCCTTGCATGCTACACTGCTACAACAAAGATGACGGGGAGAAGACGCTGCCGAAGGTGAGCCACGTAAATAAGACCACCCACAAAACGGCGCATCCAGAAGCGACTGTCAGAAAGCGCCTTGAAGATGATCTTTAAAACATCACCTATGCAACATTTTGACAAAAGAACCACCATTACAATCAATCAATCAATCAATGTTTATTTATATAGCCCTAAATCACAAGTGTCTCAAAGGGCTGCACAAGCCACAACGACATCCGCGGTACAGAGCCCACATAAGGGCAAGGAAAAACTCACAACCCAGTGGGACGTCGATGTGAATGACTATGAGAAACCTTGGAGAGGGCCACATATGTGGGTGACCCTCCCCCTCTAGGGGAGACCGGATGCAATGGACGTCGAGTGGGTCTGACATAATATTGTGAAAGTCCAGTCCATAGTGGATCTAACATAATAGTGAGAGTCCAGTACATAGTGGGGCCAGCAGGAGACCATCTCGAGCGGAGACGGGTCAGCAACATTTACAATTACATGTTATGTAGACCACAAGGAAGTGTTTTACATTTAGAAAAAAATTATAATAATATGACTCCTTTTAATGCGCCCTATAATCCGGTACGCCTAATATATGAAAAAAGATAAAAAATAGACCATTCATTAGCAGTGCGCCTTATATACCGGTGCGCCCTATGGTCCGGAAAATAGGGGAGTTCTCAGTGTGGTGGCCTTTCTGACTTTTTGCAGTGATGAAAATTAGGCAGAAAGGTGCAACTTTTATGACACAGTAAAAGAGCTAAATCAGCTGTGCGAATGAAATCTTGCAGTTTTACGTGCATTGTTCTTTACATGGCGCTGTTTGCATCACCAGTCAATCTCAGTTGCGTGTCTGTAACATATTGCGCGATTAATAAACTAGATAAGAATAAGGAATACTGTAAACACAATAAATAAAGCCAGAACTTAATTACACAAATTAGCATAACATATAAAAGATGATTGACATTCCTGACTCATTCTCCAGTGTCAGCATTGACGCAGCTGAGCTCTTTGGCACACAACTATATGTGGTGTTAATGCTCTGACACAAGGAGTGTTCATGTTTGATACTCAGCATTCACAGTATGTTTAGTGCACATCATCAGGAAAGTGAATGCTGAGAGTTAGATTTCTCACAAAGACCTGCTTGTTTTCCAGCACTGAGACAGTATCAGCATTTTAGAACACATTATTATGAATTATTCTCAAAGCAGCAATGGAGGGAAAGGGCCGTGTCAGCGTTCATATTTCAAAGTTCTTTGCTTGAACTTCTTAGATATCATCCGGAGAACCTGTATCGTCTGCAGTGGGCATTTGTGTTTTGCATAATGGTGCTATATTTGCCTGTAATTTTTGACTCGGACAAACAAAATCAACTCCATACAAATGTCCACTGCACGGACGCTTATTATTTTGTCTTATTTGGAGGGAATGCTTGATTCTCGGCATTCTCACAATTTTTCTCAGATGCTTGATTGCTTTTGGCCACACAACAATATCGTTATGAGGGCTTGTTTGTCAGCGTTCACACTGAAACTTTGTATTGACATAGGTCAGGGGTCGGCAACCTTTACCGCTCAAAGAGCCATTTTGGCAAGTTTCACAAATTAAAGAAAATAATGGGAGCCACAAAAAAAATTTTTAAATTTAAAATGAAAAACACTGCATACAAAGCTTAAATTGCTTTGTGCTATGTTAACCAGGGGTCTCAGACACACGCACCGGCACGCACTTTAATATGGAAATTTGATGTTAGTGCGGCCCGCGAGTTTTGAATGAATGGCGCTTGATAGCGTCATACTTGCCAATCCTCTCATTATTTCCGGGAGACTCCCGAATATCAGGGCGTGATGGCATTGCTTTTGGCGCCCTGTACAGCCTGCCCAAACAGTGTACCTGCTCAACCACATGTAGAATGCAGCTTCAGCTTGCTCAAGTAAGTGACAGCAAGGCGTACTAGGTCAGCAGCCACACAGCTTACACTGACGGTAGCCGTATAAAACTACTTTAACTCTGTTACGTTAAAAATAAGCGCCACACTTTGAACCCACACCAAAAAAGAATGACAAACACATTTCTGGAGAACATCTGCACTGTAACACAACATAAACACAACACAACAAATACCCAGAATCCCATGCAGCACTAACTCTTCCGCTCAACCAACGCATGGAGGGGGGGGGGGGGGGGGGGGGTTGATGTGTGGGGGGGGGTTTGGTGGTAGCGGGGGTGTATAATCTAGACCGGAAGAGTTAGGGCTGCATGGGATTCTGGGTATTAGTTGTGTTGTGTTTATGTTGTGTTACGGTGGGATGTTCTCCAGAGATGTGTTTTTCATTCTTTTTTGGTGTGGGTTCACAGTGTGGCGCATATTTGCAATGTAACAGTGTTTAAGTTGTTTTATACGGCTACCGTCAGTGTAAGCTGTGTGGCTGATGACTAAGTATACTTTGCTGTCTCCTACGTGTGCAAGTAAAAGCTACATATAACATGTGGCCGGGCTGGCACGCTGTTTGTAAATGCTATAGAGAACAATTACTGCAGTGCAATTAGGGCATGCCCTTAATTTAGTAATTAGAGTGAAAATAGGATTATATTTACCCTGGGAGTTATGTAGGAGAGGCACTGAGATCCATAAGTCTCCTGGGAAAATCGGGGGGTCGGCAAGTATGCAGCTGAGCCGCATCAGAGTGGTCAAAGAGCCGCATGCGGCTCCGGAGCCGCGGGTTGCCGACCCCTGACATAGGTCAATAGGTACCAATAATTGATTTACTTAAACTTATTCGGGTGTTACCATTTAGTGGTCAATTGTACGGAATATGTACTATACTGTGCAATCTACTAATACAAGTTTCAATCAATCAATCAAAAGTCAGGGGTCGGCAACCCAAAATGTTGAAAGAGCCATATTGGACCAAAAATGCAGATAACTAAATTGTCTGGAGCCGCAGAAAAATAATAGCCTTATATAAGTGTTATAATGAAGGCAAAACATGATGTAAGTGTCTATATTAGCTATATTAGTCTACTATTAAATTTCTTTAAAAGTCTAATATAAGTGTTATAATGAAGGCAACACATGGTGTATGTGTCTATATTAGCTATATTAGCCTACTATCAAAATGACTATGTGTCGCAGGCTGACGCAAATATTGGTTGGCAAAAATGTTTAAATGTAATATTCATTCCACACATTTTTACAACATTGAAAAACATTAGTAAAACTTCTCAGCGGATGCGATAACTCCTGGAAATGACTCTTAGAATGGCCAAGGGTATAGATGTGTGTGTCCAAGTTAAAGGAAACTTCTTCTAATAGGTTTATTACAATCTTTGCAAGATGGGTAACGTTTGCTGTGGTCTGTAACAACATGACACACAAGCAATTATCAGAAATGCAACCAATATTACATACATGAGACTCTCGTGATTTAGGGCTATATAAGTAAACATTGATTGATTGATTGACATGCAAATATAAATTAAATACACAGAGGACATACACTACCGTTCAAAAGTTTGGGGTCACATTGAAATGTCCTTATTTTTGAAGGAAAAGCACTGTACTTTTCAATGAAGATAACTTTAAACTAGTCTTAACTTTAAAGAAATACACTCTATACATTGCTAATGTGGTAAATGACTATTCTAGCTGCAAATGTCTGGTTTTTGGTGCAATATCTACATAGGTGTATAGAGGCCCATTTCCAGAAACTATCACTCCAGTGTTCTAATGGTACAATGTGTTTGCTCATTGGCTCAGAAGGCTAATTGATGATTAGAAAACCCTTGTGCAATCATGTTCACACATCTGAAAACAGTTCAGCTCGTTACAGAAGCTACAAAACTGATCTTCCTTTGAGCAGATTGAGTTTCTGGAGCATCACATTTGTGGGGTCAATTAAACGCTCAAAATGGCCAGAAAAAGAGAACTTTCATCTGAAACTCGACAGTGTATTCTTGTTCTTAGAAATGAAGGCTATTCCACAAAATTGTTTGGGTGACCCCAAACTTTTGAACGGTAGTGTAAGTAAAGGAAGTTAAATGATATCAAATATGCCTACAAACAAGGCATAACGATGCAATATGTACATACAGCTAGCCTAAATAGCATGTTAGCATTGATTAACTTGCAGTCATGCAGTGACCAAATGTGCCGGATGATCACTTCAGCAAGTCAATAACATCAACAAAGCTCACCTTTGTGCATTCACGCACAGCATAAAACGTTTGGTCGACGAAATGAGACAAAGAAGGAGTGGCATAAAACACGTTTTTCTGTGGCAGCGTCGGAGAAAGTTTTACATGTAAACAAAGTACGGGGACTTCAAGGACCGCTGAAATTAGTAGGACAAAACGGCGCTCGCCAAATACTCTCATCAGTGAAGCATGTTTGATATAAACAGTGGGATTTCTAACAATTAGGAAGGTTTGTGTCATGTTTGTCCTCCTACAGAAACCACACAAAAACAAAAAATATATTTTTTACCCCGTTTTTTTTTCCATTTTCATACATTTTTGAAAAAGTTTTAGGGAGCCACTAGTGCGGCGCCAAAGAGTCGCATGCGGCTTTAGAGCCACAGGTTGCTGACCCCTGACATAGGTAACCATGAGTATGAATGTGGTTTGAGACCAAAAAAATAACCTAAAGCGACGACAGGCACATACCAGCACATTTTTACAACACACAAACATTTGAGACTTGCAACGGAGGGGGGGGGGGGGTAATCGGCCAGAAGCACAGCCATCAGGGTGCTGCTCCGTAGTCCATCTTACTGAGACGTGGGATGGGGGTGGTTTGTATGCATAGGCGCCGATCTACTTTTCTGCCAGTGGGTGCTCGGACGGGCGGTAAATCTGACGCTACTTTTTGAGGCTATGTCTACACTAAGCCGGATAACCCCTTAAACTAATAATTATTTAGCCTAAGCCTCGTTTCAGCCACACTAAACTATCGTTTAAGGTCCCCCTCTTGGGATATTTTTTTACAGGGGTAAGTGCGCCGTCTATTTCTTAAATCTCTGGCTCTTAGCTTTGTATGAACTCATTGATCGTTTACAAACTGAGTTCGGAGAGGAAGTGACGCCAGAAAGACCGCGCCCCACACAGGAAGTGACGTCAGAAAGAACGCGCCACAGCCAGCTTCATAGTAAAGCGGTTTCGTAACTCGGAGGTAACCACTGGAAATATGGAGGCGAGTCATCCAGACATGCCCGTGTTTCTCCTTCCGTCTGTACAGACGCTTGTGGAAATCCCACATGAATACCTTAAGAGAAAGCGATTGCAGCTATTTGGGATACAACACTTCTCAGACGGCAAGAGAACTTTCGAATGTTGAGGTCAGATATGATTCTACTTAGCGAAAAACTTCATCCATTTGTCGAAGGAGAGACAACGAGAATGCGGGCTCCCGTGGATGTGATAAAAAAGGTAGCATGTGCTTTGTATTACCTGGCTGTCGAGGGAAGACTACGGAAAACAGCATATGCTTTTGGACTGGCAAAGCAGACTGTATCAGTTAATGTCCGCCATGTATGTCGCGGACTCAACGTCTAGGTCAAGAGTATATAAAGTCACCAAAAACGAATGAACAATGAAGGTGCAGGCAAATGAGTGAGGAGTGGCCTGACCAGATATCTAGATCCCTAGTTTGATTGATGTAAAATGTTCTTTGTCACGTGTACAATAAAGATTTAATTAATTTATGATGGCTCAGGTGTGTGTGGGGCAGCACGGTGGCAGAGGGGTTAGTGCGTCTGCCTTACAATCCTGAGTAGTCGTGAGATCAATCCCGGCCTCTGGATCTTTCTGTGTGGAGTTTGCATGTTCTCCCCGTGACTGCGTGGGTTCCCTCCGGGTACTCCGGCTTCCTCCCACCTCCAAAGACTTGCACCTGGGGATAGGTTGATTGGCAACACTAAATTGGCCCTAGTGTGTGAATGTGAGTGTGAATGTTGTCTGTCTATCTGTGTTGGCCCTGCGATGAGGTGGCGACTTGTCCAGGGTGTACCCCGCCTTCCGCCCGATTGTAGCTGAGATAGGCTCCAGCGCCCCCCGCGACCCCGAAGGGAATAAGCGGTAGAAAATGGATGGATGGATGGATGGATGGGTTCAGGTGTGATTCACTACAATAGGGCCCCACAGTGCACCGGATTCCAGTTAATTGAAATACCACAACACTGGATATTGTTCAGATAAATTAAATTTAAGAACGCACACAAAGCAACACTGGAGGTGACTATGACGTGCGCATTTTCCGCGCATGCGTATCAGGTCGCGTTGCGCCGGCTGACGGAGGGGGGAGGTGGTCTTAAACGACCATTGTGTGTGTGTGGACTAGGATAAGGTTAGGTGGGATTTACCCTGGATAACCTTGGTGTAGAAGAGCCCCTTCTACAAACCCCGTTTCCATATGAGTTGGGAAATTGTGTTCGATGTATATATAAACGGAATACAATGATTAGCAAATCCTTTTCAACCCATATTCAATTTAATGCACTACAAAGACAAGATATTTGATGTTCAAACTTATAAACTTTATTTTTTTAAATAATAATAATAATAATTAACTTAGAATTTCATGGCTGCAACAAATGCCTAAGTAGTTGGGAAAGGGCCTGTTCACCACTGTGTTACATGGCCTTTCCATTTAACAACACTCAGTAAACGTTTGGGAACTGAGGAGACACATTTTTTAAGCTTCTCAGGTGGAATTCTTTCCCATTCTTGCTTGATGTACAGCTTAAGTTGTTCAACAGTCCGGGGGTCTCCGTTGTGGTATTTTAGGCTTCATAATGTGCCACACATTTTCAATGGGAGACAGGTCTGGACTACAGGTAGGCCAGTCTAGTACCCGCCCTCTTTTACTATGAAGCCACGTTGATGTAACACAAGGCTTGGCATTGTCTTGCTGAAATAAGCAGGGACGTCCATGGTAACGTTGCTTGGATGGCAACATATGTTGCTCCAAAACCTGTATGTACCTTTCAGCATTAATGGCGCCTTCACAGATGTGTAAGTTACCCATGTCTTGGGCACTAATACACCCCCATACCATCACAGATGCTGGCTTTTCAACTTTGCGCCTATAACAATCTGGATGGTTCTTTTCCACTTTGGTCCGGAGGACACAACGTCCACAGTTTCCAAAAAAAATTTGAAATGTGGACTTGTCAGACCACAGAACACTTTTCCACTTTGTATCAGTCCATCTTAGATGACCTCAGGCCCAGAGAAGCCAACAGCGTTTCTGGGTGTTGTTGATAAACGGTTTTCACCTTGCATAGGAGAGTTTTAACTTGCACTTACAGATGTAGCAATCAACTGTAGTTACTGACAGTGGGTTTCTGAAGTGTTCCTGAACCCATGTGGTGATATCCTTTACACACTGATGTCGCTTGTTGATGCAGTACAGCCTGAGGGATCGAAGGTCACGGGCTTAGCTGCTTACGTGCAGGGATTTCTCCAGATTCTCTGAACCCTTTGATGATATTACGGACCGTAGATGGTGAAATCCCTAAATTCCTTGCAATAGCTGGTTGAGAAAGGTTTTTCTTGAAGGCCTACTGAAACCCACTACTACCGACCACGCAGTCTGATAGTTTATATATCAATGATGACATTTTAACATTGCAACACATGCCAATACGGCCGGGTTAACTTATAAAGTGACATTTAAAACTTCCCGGGAAATATCCGGCTGAAACGTCGCGGTATGATGACGTATGCGCGTGACGAAGTCAGAGTAACGGAAGTTATGGTACCCCGTAGAATCCTATACAAAAAGCTCTGTTTTCATTTCATAATTCCATAGTATTCTGGACATCTTTTGCAATTTGTTTAATGAACAATGAAGGCTGCAAAGAAGACAGTTGTAGGTGGGATCGGTGTATTAGCAGCGGACTACAGCAACACAACCAGGAGGACTTTGTTGGAGCGCTAGCCGCGCTAGCCGCG
This sequence comes from Entelurus aequoreus, assembly GCF_033978785.1. Lineage (NCBI taxonomy): Eukaryota > Metazoa > Chordata > Actinopteri > Syngnathiformes > Syngnathidae > Entelurus > Entelurus aequoreus. The sequence goes on along the minus strand of NC_084754.1, from coordinate 36,696,975 downwards.
CCAGCCACGCTAGCCGCGCTAGCCGCCGACCTCACATTGACTTCCTACGTCTCCAGGCCGCCAAACGCATCGGGTGAAGTCCTTCATCCTTCTGCCGATCACTGGAACGCAGGTGAGCACGGGTGTTGATGAGTAGATGAGGGCTGGCTGGCGTAGGTGGAGAGCTAATGTTTTTAGCATAGCTCTGTGAGGTCCCCTTGCTAAGTTAGCTTCAATGGCGTCGTTAGCACAGCATTGTTAACCTTCGCCAGCCTGGAAAGCATTAACCGTGTATTTACATGTCCACGGTTTAATAGTATTGTTGATTTTCTATCTATCCTTCCAGTCAGGGGTTTATTTTTTTGTTTCTGTATGCAGTTAAAGCACGATGCTATCACGTTAGCTAGTAGCTAAAGCATTTCGCCGATGTATTGTCGTGGAGATAAAAGGCACTGAATGTCCATTTCGCGTTCTCGACTCTCATTTTCAAGAGGATATAGTATCCGAGGTGGTTTAAAACACAAATCTGTGATCCACAATAAAAAAAGGAGAGAGTGTGGAATCCAATGAGCCAGCTTGTACCTAAGTTACGGTCAGAGCGAAAAAAGATACGTCCATCACTGCCTCTCAAGTCCTTCACTGTAATGTTCCTCATCTACGAATCTTTCATCCTCGCTCAAATTAATGGGGTAATCATCACTTTCTCGGTCCGAATCTCTCTCGCTCCATTGTAAACAACGGGGAATTGTGAGGAATACTAGCTCCTGTGACGTCACGCTACTTCCGGTACAGGCAAGGCTTTTTTTTATCAGCGAGCAAAAGTTGCGAACTTTATCGTCGATTTTCTCTACTAAATCCTTTCAGCAAAAATATGGCAATATCGCGAAATGATCAAGTATGACACATAGAATGGATCTGCTATTCCCGTTTAAATTTTAAAAAATCATTTCAGTAGGCCTTTAAACTGTTCAACAATTTGCTCACGCATTTGTTGACAAAGTGGTGACCCTCGCCCCATCCTTGTTTGTGAATGACTGACAATTTCATGGAATCTACTTTTATACCCAATCATGGCACCCACCTGTTCCCAATTTGCCTGTTCACCTGTGGGGTGTTCCAAATAAGTGTTTGATGAGCATTCCTCAACTTTATCAGTATTTATTGTACACCTTTCCCAACTTCTTTGTCACGTGTTGCTGGCATCAAATTCTAAAGTTAATGATTATTTGCAAAAAAAAAAAAGTTTATCAGTTTGAACATCAAATATGTTGTCTTTGTAGCATATTCAACTGAATATGGGTTGAAAATGATTTGCAAATCATTGTATTCCGTTTATATTTACATCTAACACAATTTCCCAACTCATATGGAAACGGGGTTTGTACACTATTTGCCATCAATCCCACGTGGGTGCTTGGCATTGTCTGTGGGTGCTGGGGCCCCGAAGCACCCACAGGATCGGCGCCTATGGTTGTATGTGTGCATATCTGTGCAATAATACCCCATGGGTGTGTGTTTTGTCTATAAGCCTGGAAGTCGCTTGTTTTGACGTCACGGACCAGAGTCAACATCCCTGGTGTCTTTGAAAAAGGGGGAAGGGATTTCTGAGCGTCTTTCGTTGCCATGGTCTCACTGGGCTGTTTACTGCATGACACTGGCAAGGCCAATGCAGAAGGAGCCGAGTTGTAAATAAGGATTGTTTTGGTTTGGGCAAGCAAACACATTCCAATTGTTTGTCTGCTTGAGTTGTATAATAATAATAAGACAAATACTCTGCTGCAATACATTAAGACGGGGGTCAGCAACCCGCGGCTCTTGGGCCGCATGAGGCTCTTTAGTGCCGCCCTGGTGGCTCTCTGGAGCACTTTTAAAAAAGGATTGAATATGGAAAAAGATGGGGGGAAATAATTATTTTGGTTTAGTATGTTTTAGGTTTGAAAACAAACATGACACAAACCTTCCCAGTTGTTAGAAAGCCCACTGTTTAATATGTCTGTGTGTATGCGTCACTGATGAGAGTATTTGGTGAACATCGTTTTGTCCTACTAATTTCGGTGGTTCTTGAACTCACCACAGTGTGGACTGGGACGCAACAGTTTGTTTACATGTAAAATCTTCCACTCCTTCTCATTTTCTCCACCAAAGGTTTTATGCTGTGTGTGAATGCACAAAGGTGCGCTTTGTTGATCTTATTGACTTGTTGGAGTGCTAATCAGGCTTATTTGTTCAGTGCATTACTGCAAGCTAATAGATAGATAGTACTTTATTTATTCATTCAGTAGAGTTCCCTCAGGAAAATTAAAAGCTAATCAATGCTAACATGTTATTTACGCTAGCTGTATGTTCATTTTGCATCATTATGCCTCATTTGCAGGTATATTTGAGCTCATTTAATATCATTTTAATGTCCTAATATACTTTTATTCTCTTTGTATATAATTTAGTTTTGCATGTCTCATGGTAAATGGTAAATGGGTTGTACTTGTATAGCGCTTTTCTACCTTTTTTAAGGAACTCAAAGTCCTTTGACACTATTTCCACATTCACCCATTCACACACTGATGGCACATTTCTGATCGTTGTTTGTGTGCCATGTTGTTCCAGACCCCAGCAAACTTTATCCATCTTGCAAAGATTGTAATACATCCATTAGAAGAAGACAGTCTGCCGTTTCCTTTAACTTGGACACACACATCTATACCTTTGGCCATTAAAAGCCAGTAATTTCCTGGAGTTATCTCACCTTCTGAGTAGCCTCTGATTTACTAATGGTTTCTAATGTCGTAAAAATATGTAGAATAAATTAACATTTCTGTCAACGAAGATTTGCTACAGCCTGCGACACATAGTCATTTTGATAGTAGGCTATTATAGCTAATATAGACACTTACGTCATGTGTTGCCTTCTTATAAGACTTATATATATATGGCTTTTCATATTTTGCGGCTCCAGACAGATTTGTTTTTGTATTTTTGGTCCAATATGGCTCTTTCAACGTTTTGGGTTTCTGACCCCTGCATTAAGACATAAGACTTAGTTTGGGCCAACATATGTAGAATATGCTTTACCTGAGCACCGGCTCCCCCCATGGCTGCGTCCTGAGTCCGCTGCTGTTCACGTTGATGACCCATGACTGCTGCGCCAGGTCCACTACTAACCACATTGTGAAGTATGCGGGCGACACAACAGTAGTGTGCCTCATCCGTGACAACGACTACATGGACTACAGGGAGGAGGTGAAACATCTGGTTGACTGGTGCAGAACCAACAACCTGGTCCTGAACGTCGACAAGACCAAGGAGATCATCGTTGACTTCAGGAAGCACCAGTCCAGCCACGCTCCACTCTTCATCAACGACACAGCGGTGGAGATGGTAAGCAGCACCAAGTTCCTGGGGGTGCAGATAACTGACAATATGACCTGGTCCCTACACACCGGAGCTCTTGTAAAAAGAGCTCAGCAGCGCATGCACTTTTTGCGTCGGATGAAAAGAGCACAACTCCCTCCCCCCATTCTCACCACATTCTACAGAGGCACTATAGAGAGCCTACTGACCAACTGCATCTCTGTCTGGACTGGAGCCTGCAGTGCCTAAGACTGGAAGTCTCTGCAGAGAGTGGTGAGGACGGCGGAAAAGATCATCAGGACTCCTCTTCTCCTCAAAAAGCCGCTGCCTGACCAGGGCTCAGAAAATCTGCAGAGACTCCTCCCACCCTCACCAAGGACTGTTTTCACTGCTGGACTCTAGAAAGAGGTTCCACAACCTCCAAAGCAGAACCTCCAGGTTCTGTAACAGCTTCTTCCCTCAGGCCGTAAGACTCTTGAACGCATCATAATAATCCCTTCAATTCCCCCCAAAAATGGATTAACTCACTGGAATATAAAGACAATATAACGTACATCCATAAACCTGGATGCATATGCAAAAGTGCAATATATTTATCCGTACAGTAATCTATTTATTTATAGCTGCTCCTTATTGCTTTTTTATCCTGCACTACCATGAGCTAATGCAACAAAATGTTGTTCTTATCTGTACTGTAAATTTCAAATTTGAATGACAATAAAAAGGAAGTCTAAATGTAAGTCTAAAAAATGAAGAATATGGCCGTGATCTTTGTACTGTACCTTAAATCATCCTTGATTCAAAGCATTCTCACAAGTGTTCTGTGTTAATGCTTCATTGATCAGCATTCATACTCCATACTACAACATTCCTTTCAATGCTTTAAACCAGGGGTCGGCAACCCGCGGCTCCGGAGCCGCATGCGGCTCCTTGACCACTCTGATGCGGCTCAGCTACATACATGCCGACCCCCCCGATTTTCCCAGGAAATTTATGGATCTCAGTGTCCCTCATAGATTACTCCCAGGGAAAAAATAATCCTATTTACACTCTAATTACTAAATAAAGGGCGTGCCCTAATTGCACTGCAGTAATTGTCCTCTATAGCATTTACATACAGCGTGCCAGTCCAGCCACATGTTGCATGTTGTTATTACTTGCACACACAGGAGACAGCAAAGCATACTTACTCATCAGCCACACAGCTTACACTGACGGTAGCCGTATCAAACAACTTTAACATTGTTACGTTACAAATATGTGCCACACTGTGAACCCACACCAAAAAAGAATGAAAAACACATTTCTGGAGAACATCCCACCGTAACACAACATAAACACAACACAACCATTACCCAGAATCCCATGCAGCCCTAACTCTTCCGGTCTACATTATACACCCCCGCTACCACCAAATCCCCCCACACATCAACCCTCCCTCTCCGTGCGTTGGTTGAGCGGAAGAGTTAGGGCTGCATGGGATTCTGGGTATTGGTACCGTCAGTGTAAGATGTGTGGCTGCTGAGTTAGTACGCCTTGCTGTAACTTACGTGAGCAAGCTGAAATTGCATTCTACGTGTGGTCGAGCAGGTACACTGTTAGGGCAGACTGTAGAGGGTGCCAAATGCAGTGTCATCACGCTCTGATATTCGGGAGTCTCCAGGGAAAAATGAGAGGGTTGGCAAGTATGACGCTATCAAGCGCCATTCATTCAAAACTCGCGGGCTGCACTAACATCAAATTTCCACATTAAAGTGCGTGCCGGTGCGTGTGTCGGAGACCCCTAGTTAACATAGCACAAAGCGTTTAAGCTTTGTATGCGGTGTTTTTCATTTTAAATTTAAAATTTTTTTTTGTGGCTCCCATTACTTTCTTTAATTTGTGAAACTTGCCAAAATGGCTCTTTGAGTGGTAAAGGTTGCCGACCCCTGCTTTAAACAAACACCTTCATTCATAGTTTAACTTTTTTGGGCATATATCAGCATTAGTAATAATGCTTGACTTTTAGCATTCATACTTTAAGTTTCTTTGTTGTACTGCTGCATTCGTGTACAAGCTGTTTGTCAGACTCCACTGACACTTGACAGTCTGTACTTGACATCAAACACACACTTGTCCAAACACACGGTGCGTCCACAGTAAAGACGTTGATCAGGGTGGGAAAGCCGGTCTAAGTGTTAGACATTCCTCACTGCTGATGTCAACGCTCCATCACAAAATATGTTCAATATGATGTTACAAAGCCAAATAGGAACCCCTCGGACAACGTGAGAACTGATATGTTTGCAGCTGAGGTGGTCCCAGCTCTGGCTAACCCCTGGAGGTCAAAATCATAACTGCTGGCCTAGAAATTCCTCAGGCCGGCCTCCGAAGAGAACCCCACTAAGGTGAGAGGTGGAGGGGCTGGTCTTGAGCCAGAATGAAGGTTTTCTAAGGCGTCCTTCTAACAACCTGTGTGGGAATCCTTTTATATCCCACTGGGGAGAAACTGTGGTCTGGTGAATTACGCCCAGGTCTCTCCAGTCCTCGTCAGGCTCATCCGCCTGAAAGATGGCGGTTTATTTAGATGTCCCAGCAGGGGAAAAAAAACGTTTCCATCACGCAGCTTTGTCGATTCAAGGCCAGGTCATGTGAATTCTGGAAAAGAGCTCAAGCAGGAGGAATTGTTCATCCTGATGTTATGTCCTTGAGGAGTAAGAATTATGGCCTCCCTTTTTCCCGCCCAGTCAGACCCCTGTGATGATGGTCACGTGTCCCCTTTTTACAAAGCTTCGGGGCTCTGTTAAAGTGGTGCAATTTGATGAGCAATTTGGGAAAATATTTGACTAAATGTTGGAAATGTAATGGTTTAATTGTCAAAGCAAGCCATCAGGGCAATAAAGAACATTGTGTGCAGTAGTCAAACAATACGTCAACAATAATTGATTCTATTGTGCTATAGAGTAATGTTTTAAATCAGTGGTCCCCAACCTTTTTGTAACTGCAGACCGGTCAATGCTTGAAAATTTGTCCCACGGACCGGGGGGGTTTATTTTCTTTTAAAAAAATGTTTTGGTCATAAAAAATAGAATCATGTGTTGATCTATATTGATATATAATGTAGGGACCAGACATATTAATAACAGAAAGAAACAACCCTTTTGTACGAATGAGTGTGAATGAGTGTAAATGGGGGAGGGAGGTTTTTTGGGTTGGTGCACTAATTGTAAGTGTATCTTGTGTTTTTTATGTTGATTTAATAAAAAAATAAAAAATACAATTTATTTATTAATTAATTTATTTGTAATTTTTTTTAAAATTGTTGTGCGGCCCGGTACCAATCCATCCACGAACCGGTACCGGGCCGCGGCTCAGTGGTTGGAGACCACTGTTTTAAATGACATTTCTGGCGCCCCCTGTGGGTTGTGGCCCGAATACTTTGGTAGACAGACCAGCATATTCATCCATCCCATCCATTTTTTACCCTTATGGGGTCGCGGGTGGTGCTGGAGCTTATCCCAACTGCACATGGGCGGAAGGCGGGGTACACCCTGGACTCACATTCATTCACTAGGGCCAATTTTAGTGTTGCCAATCAACCCATCCCCAGGTGCATGTCTTACGTAAGTATTCAGACCCTTTGCTCAACACGTCGTCGATGCACCTTTGGCAGCAATTTGGCAGTCTTTTTTGATATGATGCAACAAGCTTTTGGGCTGTTTTGCCCATTCCTCTTTGGTCGGATGGGAAGCGTTGATTTTCATCCAGGATGTCTCTGTACATTGCTGCATTCATCTTTCCCTCTATCCCAGGACCTGCCGTTGAAAAACAACCCCACACCATGATGCTTCATGGTATTGGCCTGGTGATGAGCGGTTCCACGTTTCCTCCCAACATGACGCCTGGCATTCACGCCAAAGACTTCAATCTTTGTCTCATCAGACCAGAGAATTTTGTTTCTCATTGTCTGAGAGTCTTTTAGGTGCATTTTGGCAAACTTTTTACTAAGAAAAAGCTTCCGTTTGGCCAATCTACCATACAGTGGTGGTTTGCTGCAGAGATGGTTGTTCTTCTGGAAGGTTCTCCTCTCTCCACAGAGGAATGCCGTAGCTCTGACAGCGTGACCATTGGGTTCTTGGTCAGGCCCTTCTCTGCTATTGCTCAGTTCAAATATCCTTAAAGTTTGAAAATAGTAGAGCTGACAGATACTGCTGCTTCGATGGTATCTATCCAATGCAATACAACACAAGGGCTTCAATTTGGCGGTGTGGCTCAGATGGTAGAGTGGAACGGCCAGGAACTTCGGGGTTCTTGGTTTGAATCTTGCTACCGCCGTCCTAGTCACTGTTGTTGTGTCCTTGAGCAAGACACTTCACCCACCTTGCTCCCAGTGCAACTCACACTGGTATAAACAGAGCCTTGATGTCAATAATGGGTTGCTCAATGTTGAAGGGCTTTGAGTCACTAGAGAACAGGCATGGGATTTTTCCGTCTATAGCCAGAAATCCGTCTTTTTTTTATCTCTGTACAAATATAAAAAAATATTTTCCGTTTTTCTTCGTTTTTTTCCGACATACAATGTGTGTTAAAATCTTCATCCGTCTCTTTGCCATACCTGCTAACAACTACGGTTTTCCTGTAATAAGTACGGTTTTTGATAATCCAGTGGTAAAAACGACAGTTTTCCATGAAAAATTATTAACTTAAAAATGGAAGCTACGTAGCGAAGCAACTCCACGGGCAGGGGACAACATATAGGGGAAACATCAATGATGATTGGTTGGTTTACGTATAAGAACATCCATGATTGGTTGGTTGGTTGGTTGGTTTACTATGATGAGTCACGATTGGTTAAGATTAGGGCAAAACATTACGGACGGGCCAATCAGAGGCAAGATAGGGCGGGTCATCGAACCAGGAAGGGAAATCACAACAGACATCCCAAATGACGATGAGAGAAGAGGGAATATTCAAGCGGGCGATTTATATATTAAAAGGGCGGCGTGGCGTAGTGGGTAGAGCAACCGTGCCAGAAACCTGAGGGTTGCAGGTTCGCTCCCCGCCTCTTACCATCCAAAAATCGCTGCCGTTGTGTCCTTGGGCAGGACACTTCACCCTTTGCCCCCGGTGCCGCTCACACCGGTGAAATGAATGATGAATGAATGGTAGGTGGTGGTCGGAGGGGCCGTAGGCGCAAACTGGCAGCCTCAGTCTACCCCAGGGCAGCTGTGGCTACAAATGTAGCTTACCACCACCAGGTGTGAATGAATGATGGGTTCCCACTTCTCTGTGAGCGCTTTGAGTATCTAACAATAGAAAAAGCGCAATATAAATCTAATCCATTATTATTATTATTATTAAAAAAACTTGTGGAAGATGGCAGAGGGATTCTCTTCTTTAGATTTTTCTCTTAACGATGTAGACAACGTTCAGGAAACCCATAATGCGTCTACTTGGCCACATGTGGACAAATGTATGCATCTAGATTAAACATTCATTTGAGTTGTTTACCATGTAAACCCAAATCAAAACTGCTCTCCACATGGAAAAGGTGGAATACACATTTAAGAACACACATGATTGTGGCAGACATGTTTGCTACAGTATAGCCTGTATAAATGTTTATTTTCATTTTCACTGGGGTTTTACAAGAAGACAGTAGCTGACATTTTGTTCATTATTTCTACTCTTTATATTTTGACGTTGAATAGTTGAATCATTTTGAAACATAAACAACATGACTGCAAGACATTTGTTATTTCATGCTATAAATCACAAATGGCTATTCAGATGAAGGAAGTTGACTAATATAATAAACATTCAATCAATCAATCAATCAAAGTTTATTCATATAGCCCTTAATCACAAGTGTCTCAAAGGGCTGCACAAGCCACAACGACATCCTCAGCTCAGATCCCACATCAGGGCAAGAAAAAACTCAACCCAATGGGATACAAAGAGAAACCTTGGGCGACCGGCGCAATGGACGTCGAGTGGATCTAGTTAATAGTGTGAGGGTCCAGTCCATAGTGGGGCCAGCGGGGGATCATCTTAAGTGGAGACAAGTCAGCAGTGCAGAGACGTCATCAACTGATGCACAGATGAGTGGTCCACTCAAAGTGTTCCTGACTTTGAACAGCTAGCGCGTCATCTGTGGTCACCTGATAACCTCCCCACGCAGGAGAGGGGGGCAGAGCAGAAAAGAGACGGCAGATCAACTGGTCTAAAAGGGGGGTCTATTTAAAGGCTAGCGTATACAAATTACTTTTGAGATGGGACTTAAATGCTTCTACTGAGGTAGCATCTCTAACTGTTACCGGGAGGGCATTCCAGAGTACTGGAAAAACACTTTATAGCCCGCAGACTTTTTTGGGGGCTCCGGGAATCACCAACAAGCCGGAGTTCTTAGAACGCAGATTTCTTGCCGGGACATATGGTACAATACAATCAGCAAGATAGCATGGAGCTAACATTGCCCTATAAATATAACTGACTTCACAATAGAAATGATGGCTTTATAAAATGTCCACTTTGATGATAATAATTCAATCATCTATTTATACATTATTGTTGTGTACAGCTGTGCTGCATCATACTCAGAGCTGCTGGTAAAAGATCCCTCTGTTATTGCACAAGTGAGGTCCAAATACTGGATTATTTCATGCCTTTGCGCTCCATGTTCACCATTCCGAACAGATGATTGAATTAGTAGCTAAAAAAAACAGTAGCAGCGGTGGTCTCGCGTGCTCGTTAACTTCCCATCACAAAGCAATCAGTGTTTGCGAAGCTGCCAGGACAATTAGCTTTTTTTCCCCGGCCTTTTTAAAAATGTGTCCCGAAAGGCTTCAGAAGCCAGGTGCACATCCGATCTCGTGACGCGCTATTTCCATCTAATTCCTGAACCCTGAATCGGCTGTTTTATTTGGAATTCTCTCTATAAAAAGCAGCTGCGTAAACAGGAAAGGTCAAGTGTGCGCCTGCAATGTTCTTCTGAAATATTGGACATTTTATAGTGTGGAATACCTCCTGCAGGGAGATGACTTGCATTGTTATTAGAAAGACAATCTCCTCCCAGTGCAAGTGCCGTTCATTAGTCGATCCTTGAAGGACTTCCTCTCCCATGCACGAGATCTCTCACTTCTGAGGCACCGTGACCGTTTGGGTGGAGCGTCCACTTCCTGGGCCGAGCTCCAAACGACCCACAGGGTTAAAAAGGGAGCCCCGTGACCCACATAAAGCAAGCACGCTCATTCATGGCCGTCCTGTTAACTTTACTCCCTCATTGCTCAAGACTGACTCACACATGTTCAAACAGCAAACCCCCGCACCGACTGAGAGAACACACACAAGTTAATTGAAATAATAACAGAAGATATGAACACGTTGAAGGGATGGTGTGACAAAAACAGACTATCATCGAGTCTCAGTAAAAGTAAAATAATGCTATTTGGTAACAGTAGAAGACCAAAAATCACTTCATATTCTCGACTGCTCACTAGTGTTACCATATCTGGGTTATTGTGTAAAAATATGGGAAACAACTACAAATGTGCACTTCATTCACTAACCGTGTTACAAAAAAGATCAATTAGAGCAGGGGTGCTCACACTTTTTCTGCAGGCGAGCTACTTTTCAATTGATCAAGTCGTGGGGATCTACCTCATTCATATATATAATTTATATTTACTTATTTATGAAATATATGTTTTGTTAACAAGTTAAAGGTGTTTAATAATAATGCAAGCATGTTTAACACATATAGTTAATATTGTTAATAAATTAAAGGTGTTTAATGATAATACAAGAATGTTTAATACATATAGTTAATATTGTTAACATGTTAAAGGTGTTTAAAGATAATGCAAGCATGTTTAACACATATACTTAATATTGTTAACAAGTTAAAGGTGTTTAATGATAATACAAGCATGTTTAACACATATAGATTCCTTTCTTTCATGAAGACAAGAATATGAGTTGGTGTATTACCTGATTCTGATGACTTGCTTTGATTGGAATCAGACAGTGGTGCTGATAACGTCCGCATTTGGTGTAAAAATATGGGAAACAACTACAAATGTGCACTTCATTCACTAACCGTGTTACAAAAAAGATCAATTAGAGCAGGGGTGCTCACACTTTTTCTGCAGGCGAGCTACTTTTCAATTGATCAAGTCGTGGGGATCTACCTCATTCATATATATAATTTATAATTACTTATCTATGAAATATATGTTTTGTTAACAAGTTAAAGGTGTTTAATCAATCAATCAATCAATCAATCAATCAATGTTTATTTATATAGCCCTAAATCACAAGTGTCTCAAAGGGCTGTACAAGCCACAACGACATCCTCGGTACAGAGCCCACATATGGGCAAGGAAAAACTCACCCCAGTGGGACGTCGGTGAATGACTATGAGAAACCTTGGAGAGGACCGCATATGTGGGTAACCCCCCCCCCCTCTAGGGGAGACCGAAAGCAACGGATGTCGAGTGGGTCTGACATAACATTGTGAAAGTCCAGTCCACAGTGGATCCAACACATCAGCGGGATGTGTTGGATAATAATGCAAGCATGTTTAACACATATAGTTAATATTGTTAATAAATTAAAGGTGTTTAATGATAATACAAGAATGTTTAATACATATAGTTAATATTGTTAACATGTTAAAGGTGTTTAAAGATAATGCAAGCATGTTTAACACATATACTTAATATTGTTAACAAGTTAAAGGTGTTTAATGATAATACAAGCATGTTTAACACATATAGATTCCTTTCTTTCATGAAGACAAGAATATGAGTTGGTGTATTACCTGATTCTGATGACTTGCTTTGATTGGAATCAGACAGTAGTGATGATAACGTCCGCATTTTCAAACGGAGGAGAAAAAAAGTTCTCCTTTCTGTCCAATACCACATGAAAGTGGTTGGTTTTTGTCATCTTATTTGTCCAGCTTCCATACTCCTTTGTATACACTTTACAAGAAATACATTGGCGGCAAACTCCGTAGCGTGCTAGCTTGTGCACGCCAGCTTTCTGAGACTCTCAGCGCAGGCAGGATGAAGCAGAGCTTTTATTGTGAAGGCAGGAACTGTGCAGTCGGTCTTTGGAGTTTTGACGACAGGTACGGCGCCAGAGTCTGTTGAAATAAAAAGGGTTTCTCGCCTTCCTGTCTGTCATTTTTTCTTAATAATGAGCTGGCAGCAGCCAGCGTCATCTCAGAAGACCCTCGGGTGCCGTGAATGTCAATCAAGTGACGAAAGTGACGTCATAGTGAAAATTTATGATCGCTCATTTTTAGAACTATTTTTTTAATGCCTGGCTGGCGAACGACTGACACAACCTCCGCGATCGACCGGTAGATCGCGATCGACCGGTAGATCGCGATCGACGTAATGAGCACCCCTGAATTAGAGTAATCCATCATGTTGGATATAGACAACATACAAACCCTTTATTTATTGAATCACAAATATTTAAATTCAATGATTTGGTGCATTTTCAAACAGCTAAAATGATGCAAAAAGCAAACTACAACCTGTTACCCAAGAATGTACAACAGTTCTTCTCGACAAAAGAGGACACATATTCATCGGCAGTCACTCAAACGAGTATGACGATCCTCCTGGTAGGGGTGTATCCCTTTATGGAGGATGCCTGTGCGTGACTTAGTTTTACGTGGGGAGACTGGTGCACAGACAGTCACCACACGATCCTTGACAGAATCGGGTCAGGGTCCAGTGGCATGGAGTCCAAGACGACTGGGGACCCTTTTCTGCTGCAGCCTTCTGCCGCCATCGCAGCCGTTGTGGTAGTTCTTAAATCTACCGTCTTCCGCCTGCTCCGCCGTTGAGGTCTTCACCGTATCCCTGGCTAGGGGGCAGTCAGGTACTAGGCCTTTGCCAAGGGCCACCTGGGGTAACAGTAGTAAAGGGGTTAACTCTTAGTGCCCCAAGACCCCATAGAGGAGCCTCCACTCCCGGATGCACTTTAGCATCATGCCCAGGACACAGGACAAATATAACCTTAGAGGAAAATGTAATTTAAAACATGTGTATGAATGTACAACACTTAAAACCTTCAGCATATCAGTATGTGGAATTAAATTATGGAATGGATTAAGCAAATAAATCAAACAAAGCACTAATATGATTCAGTTTAAGACTGTTCAAACTACAAGTGTTCACAAAGTACACAGAAGAACAACTTTTTTTAAAAATGAGATAAAGAATATTTATGTATTTAATGTTTGTTTACTTACTATGGTATATTATTTATTTATTACTTAATACTTACACTGTTATGTTACAGAGAACAAGGAAATGGGATACAATTGCTATGGTTTGAAAAGGGGTAGGATTAAATAAGCTCAGGTTTTTCCTACTCCTTTTCGGACGTGCTGTGATGAAACAACTGGGATTGTGTGATGCATTCCATTGTATCGTATGCATGTTCCTAATAAACTGAAACTGAACTGACTGTTCAACCATCACCACCACAGACAACACGGAACTCTTTTAACTCTCTTAATTTCCCCTCGGGGATTAATAAAATACTTCTGATTCTGATTCTCCTCTGCAGTTCTTCCATACAGTTGACTTTGTTAATAGAGGGGGTCACCGAGGGTTAACTACAACTTGAGCAAAAACGTAGAAGTGGAGTGGAAACACCCCGAAAGATAGTACAATTTGAATGTTGGCAATAATATAGTATATTGCATCAGTTTTAAGTTTAAAAGTGCTTTAATAAGTTCTACTGTCCAGGCCTATCCAAGAGGGTGTGTGTGTCTCCAATCAATGTTATTGTGCACTTTATCCATACTTTTATTTTTTCTTTCCATACCGGTATACACTTCAGGGTTTCCCCTAAACTGCCAAGTTACATGTGGTGGTGGGGGCGTGGTTATGGGTTGTGGTCATCATGACGTCATTGAGAATTTTGCATAATTTGCCATGATGATATGATCTTCTTTAAAAAGGCTCAAAAAATGTATACATACATTCAAAACAAATCTGTTCTTATTAATTAGTATTAAAACATTTTTTGCTATCGTTTTGCCATTTTTAATTGTTGCTGCTTGAGATTTTTTCAAGTGTTTACCAACTTAATGACTTTTGTTCTATTAAAAACAACTAGCAACATATCTAGCATCTTCTTCTGGTGTTATTACAGAATGCACTCGTGTTGATGGACTTCTGTCTCTCGATGTTTTTGACAAAAGAAGAGAGCCTCAGCGAGCATGACGTCACACTTGCATGGCGCTCTTGCTCAAGCTGTATTTGTCCTCTTAATATTTGCACATTTTGTAAATGGCTGTCTGCGGATATATCTGCAATATAAAAACCCAAAACCAGTGAAGTTGGCACGTTGTGTAATTCGTAAATAAAAACAGAATACAATGATTTGCAAATCCTTTTCAACTTATATTCAATTGAATAAACTGCAAAGACAAGATACTTAATGTTCGAACTGAGAAACTGTTTTTTTTTTGCAAGTAATCATTAACTTAGAATTTAATAGCAGCAACACATTGCAAAAAAGTTCTCACGGTCACTTTTACCACTGTGTTACATGGCCTTTCCTTTTAACAACACTCTGTAAACGTTTGGGAACTGAGGAGACCAACTGTTTAAGCTTTTCAGGTGGAATTATTTCCCATTCTTGCTTGATGTACAGCTTAAGTTGTTCTACAGTCTGGGGTTTCCGTTGTGGTATTTTACGCTTTATAATGCGCCACACATTTTCAATGGCAGACAGGTCTGGACTACAGGCAGGCCAGTCCATAATGTCAATAGTCACTCTTTTACTACGAAGCCACGCTGTTGTAACACGTGGCTTGGCATTGTCTTGCTGAAATAAGCAGGGGCGTCCATTATAACGTTGCTTGGATGGCAACATGTTTCTCCAAAACCTGTATGTACATCTCATCATTAATGGTGCCTTCACAGATGTGTAAGTTACCCATGCCTTGGGCACTAATACACCCCCATACCATCACAGATGCTGGCTTTTGAACTCTGTGCCTATAACAGTCCAGATGGTTCTTTTCCTCTTTTTTCCGGAGGACACAACGTCCACAGTTTCCAAAAACATTTTGAAATGTGGACTCGTCAGACCACAGAACACTTTTACACTTTGCATCAGTCCATCTTAGATGAGCTCGAGCCAAGCGAAGCTGGCGGCGTTTCTGGGTGTTGTTGATAAATGGCTTTCGCTTTGCATAGTAGAGTTTTAACTTGCACTTACAGATGTAGCGATGAACTGTAGTTACTGACATTGTTTTTCTGAAATGTTTCTGAGCCCATGTGGTGATATCCTTTACACACTGATGTCGGTTTTTGATGCAGTACCGCCTGAGGGATCGAAGGTCACGGGCATTAAATGTTGGTTTTCAGCCTTGCTGCTTACGTGCAGTGATTTCTCCAGATTCTCTGAACCTTTTGATGATATTACGGACCGTAGATGGTGTAATCCCTAAATTCCTTGCAGTAGCTCGTTGAGAAATGTTGTTCTTAAACAATTTGCTCACACATTTGTTCACAAAGTGTTGACCCTCGTCCCATCCTTGTTTGTGAATGACTGAGCATTTCATTTCATTTTATACCCAATCTTGGCATTCAATTGAATATAGGTTCAATCAATCAATAAATCAAAGTGTATTTATATAGCCCTGAATCACAAGTGTCTAAAAGGGCTGCACAAGCCACAACAACATTTTCGGCTCAGATCCCACAGGTTGAAAAGGATTTGCAAATCATTGTATTCTGTTTTTATTTACGATTTACACAACGTGCCAACTTCACTGGTTTTGGGTTTTGTGTATATAAAAATCACATCCACATCACAGACATGCTGACAATGCTCCGGACAATGGTGTCCATCCTGTTTACATCCGGTTTCGATGGCGTGGTTTTTAGTGATCAAAGTCCTTTTTTGGTGGTCAAGTTCTCGGTACATCACTTGTCAATAGTGTGCAAATATAACGCTATATATATATATATATATATATATATATATATATATATATATATATACATATATATATATATATATATATATATATATATATATATATATATATATATATATGTATATGTATATATATATATATATATATATGTATATGTATATATATATATATATATATATATATATATATATATATATATATATAAATTCATACTGTAATGACCAGCTAATGTTAATGTTTTATGTTTGTGTGGTTTGGATTTGATGTCAGTTTTTCCCATGTTTACAAACACATTGTCCGTGCCTGAAAGGTGATTGGCAGAGAATGAGGAAGTGTTGTTGTGTGTCTGGCGAGGAAGCGCTGACTCACAGAGACGAAATTGTGTACACGGGAGGTAAAACCTGTTCGAATTTTGCCGATGTTTATCATACGATTGGTAATAAAAATTAAAAATAGCGTCAGACTTTGTGTGCATTCTTCTGGGGGCTACAATATATTATATTACTTTAATTTGCTTTCAAGTTAAAATAAAAAACAACCTTATTTTCAAGGTGTGGCGGTAATAAAAATGCTCTGGTGGAAACCCTGCACTTTGCTGTGCACTTGTCCAATGTAAAATATGTCATATATCACACACATAAACATAATATTGTGTAGGACAGGATGGCACAAATGTTAGCAACACTAGCATAGCTATGTTTGCTACAGTGCTAACATTACACTAATTTTTTTTTACCAGCAACATCGTGCTAGTTTAGCCTTACAGCTCCCACGTCTGGCAGATAGTTTGCTGAGCACTAGGCTTGATTTTAAGATGTGTTGCGAAGCCTTTTTGTTTATATTTGCAAAGTTGTCCTTTAGAGATGCAGACTGCGATGTTGCTCCTCCCACTAGCTACCCACCGATGTATCCATTACCCCTCCTCATTTGTCACCGAAGTGGACTGAAGTGTTTTTTTTATTTTTAACACAACTATTGAGATGGTGAGTGCTTTTGTTTTGGTAGTACTTCATGTCGGACTTCTTGTTTTTTGCTGCACCATCACTTACCGCTTAGTTTCCTGCCAGCGCAGCTGTTTTCTATTGGTTACTCAAGTCAAGCGCTGGATTATTGCCTTTTGTCTGTGTGCATAAATTACTCTACTGCCTTATTTTTTTTTTGCAGCTTTTTGCTCTCCAAGTAATTAGATAAATAGTTTGACTTGCCAGCTGCCTTTTGTCTCTACATGCGCCACTGTAACAGTTTCTGTTATCCATTGTATGAAAATGAATATTGAAATGACTAATATTAATCCTACTGGCCTGTACAGTTAGTAAATATTTATTGATTTACTATTTAATGGTTCTACAGCAGGTGGAGCCGTGTAGATAATTTGGGTTTATGTCTCTTGTTGCTCGGCAGAATTGGCATAACATAAATTTGTGTCTTATAAAGACCATAATGTCATGGCTGTCTTGAGTGTCCAATAATTTCCACAACTCTTATTTTTTTGTGATCGAGTGATTGGAGCATTTTTCAGTACACCCATAATAAATTCATAAAAGAACCAAACTTCATGAATGTTTTTTGTGACCAACAAGTATGTGCTCCAATCACTCCATCACAAAAAAATAAGAGTTGTAGAAATTATTGGAAACTCAAGACAGCCATGATATTATGTTCTTTACAAGTGTCCGTAAACTTTTGACCACGACTGTATATACCAGGGGTCGGCAACCCGCGGCTCCGGAGCCGCATGCGGCTCCTTGACCACTCTGATGCGGCTCAGCTACATACATGCCGACCCCCCCGATTTTCTCAGGAGATTTATGGATCTCAGTGTCCCTCATAGATTACTCCCAGGGAAAAAATAATCATATTTACACTCTAATTACTAAATAAAGGGCGTGCCCTAATTGCACTGCAGTAATTGTCCTCTATAGCATTTACATACAGCGTGCCAGTCCAGCCACATGTTGCATGTTGTTATTACTTGCACACACAGGAGACAGCAAAGCATACTTAGTCATCAGCCACACAGCTTACACTGACGGTAGCCGTATCAAACAACTTTAACATTGTTACGTTACAAATATGTGCCACACTGTGAACCCACACCAAAAAAGAATGAAAAACACATTTCTGGAGAACATCCCACCGTAACACAACATAAACACAACACAACCATTACCCAGAATCCCATGCAGCCCTAACTCTTCCGGTCTACATTATACACCCCCGCTACCACCAAATCCCCCCACACATCAACCCCCCCCCTCTCCGTGCGTTGGTTGAGCGGAAGAGTTAGGGCTGCATGGGATTCTGGGTATTGGTACCGTCAGTGTAAGATGTGTGGCTGCTGAGTTAGTACGCCTTGCTGTCACTTACGTGAGCAAGCTGAAATTGCATTCTACGTGTGGTCGAACAGGTACACTGTTAGGGCAGACTGTAGAGGGCGCCAAATACAGTGTCATCACGCTCTGATATTCGGGAGTCTCCCGGGAAAAATGAGAGGGTTGGCAAGTATGACGCTATCAAGCGCCATTCATTCAAAACCCGCGGGCTGCACTAACATCAAATTTCCACATTAAAGTGCGTGCCGGTGCGTGTGTCGGAGACCCCTAGTTAACATAGCACAAAGCGTTTAAGCTTTGTATGCGGTGTTTTTCATTTTAAATTAAAAAATTTTTTTTGTGGCTCCCATTACTTTCTTTAATTTGTGAAACTTGCCAAAATGGCTCTTTGAGTGGTAAAGGTTGCCGACCCCTGGTATATACCCATAAGGTTTCCTCTGCAGATTGGTGCAAAAACACGGTCAT
Source organism: Entelurus aequoreus (assembly GCF_033978785.1). Taxonomy (NCBI): domain Eukaryota; kingdom Metazoa; phylum Chordata; class Actinopteri; order Syngnathiformes; family Syngnathidae; genus Entelurus; species Entelurus aequoreus. The sequence goes on along the minus strand of NC_084754.1, from coordinate 36,677,892 downwards.
ACAAACAATAGACTTTTGTATCTTGGTGCTTTTTTATTTCGCATATGAATCGCCACTCTGCATTAAATATAAAAACACATGAGTGCACAATGCAAAAGAGTGTTTGGTCAACCTAACTTGTGTGTTGTCTTTGGAAAAGGGAGCGAGGCGTGTCGTGTAAGCTCACATGAGCAATTATCCTTGACGGAGAGGGAAAAAAAGGTGGGTGGTGTTTGATGGCTGGGGGGGGTCTTTTTTTCCCGGGAAGGTGACTCCCACTTATACTTCTCAGCAACGTTTGCACTTAAAGGTCACTTGGTAGGAATGTGTTGTTTTTACACCGACTATTTTTATCTGTGCCACATTGCAAGATGTTATTTGTTACTATATTTGTATTTTTATACAGTAAACCGAAATGTAGCGACACCATTCAGGTGTTGTAAGCAGAGTATAAATAACAGTAAAAAACTAAAATATAAACGTATGACAAAGAATGTTGGCACACGACATTATGTGTGTGGTTTTGAGATTGAAATATTCCACTTTTTCAAAAGTAGAAATAAACATCATTGCATTTTAGCCCATAAATAGGTCAACTTTTAAAGCAACAACGCACACGCAACTGTTTGGTGCCAGTCCTACCTAGGGTTGTACGGTATACCGGTATTGGTATAGTACCGCGATACTAATGAATCATATACGATACTATACCGCCTCTGAAAAGAACCGGTGCCCCACGCCCCTGCCTCCCCCAACCCCCCAACCCCCTTGCGCCCCCATCGCCGTCACGTCATGACAATGCTGGTTTAGAGGAGAGGAGCATGTTCAGCAGCGCACAATCAAAGAGTACGTACACGCAGACACAGTGTGGAGACAGAAAAGGGAGAACGGATGCATTTTGGCTTAAAAACTAAAGATAAAGGTGAAGTTATAACACTGAAACGCCCTCAGGAAGAGGTGCTTTTAGACATGGCTAGCTAGCTAGCGGCTAACATCCAGCCGCAGTCGGCAGTGTTGTAGCTACTTCTAAATCACTAATCCTTGTCTCCATGGCGACAAATAACGTGAGTTTCTTACAAGTATCGTTATCACTGCAGGATGCTTCACTACACACCGTAGCTCACCGGCGTCACTGCTAATGATGCCGATCATGAATGTAAACTAACGCCATTGGTAGATCTACACCTAACATCCACCGTAATGATACCAAGTACAGGAGCGTATCTAGTCGATACTACTATGATTACGTCGATATTTTTTGGCATCACATCTTCTTTCGATTTTTTAAAATGTATATTATGTTGTACCTTGAAAGTTTTTTTAAACACGATCCATGTGTTTAAAAATGTTTAACAATAAGACTAAATAAGTACAGAGATGTGCTGTGAGTAGTAATAAGTACGATCAATAGATGTGGAACATGATAGTATCATTAAAAAAGTAAAAAAGTAAAAGTACCAATGACTGTCACACACACACGAGGTGTGGCGAAATTATTCTCTGCATTTGCCCATGTTTATATACCTATACATTACTAACTTGTTCATACATATATATATTTACACATTACTTCTTCACATTACTATATTATGGATCACGATGTGGGAAGAAAGTGATGGAAAAGAAAGGGAGGAAAGAGGTAGTAAAAAAACAAAAAAAAACAAAGAAAAAGGTATAAAATGTATGTGCAATTGTGCATTTAAACAATCGTATGCGGTATGTGTAGATATGTATGTATATGTTTATATACATATGTATATATGGGTAAATGCATGTATTTACATGCTTAACAATGCATGTGATCAAGTACTATGATTTTGACAGAGACTCTAGAGTCCTTTCTTGTGTTTCAATATCTCAAGATTTATTTTTTTTTGTTTTTCTTTTCTTTTCTCTATTTGACATGTACAAAGGCAATGTGGAAAGGGTAGGCATAATAAGCATTTATCTTCAGCCTACACCAGGGGTGCCCATTACGTCGATGGCGAGCTCCCGGTCGATGGCGGAGGGTGTGTCAGTCGATCGACAGCCAGGCATTAAAAAAATAGTCCTAAGAATTAGCGATCATCAATCTTCACTATGACGTCACTTGATTGACATTCACGGCACCCGAGGGTCTTGTGAGATGACGCTGGCTGCTGCCAGATCATTATTAAGAAAAAATGACCGACAGGAAGGAGAGAAACACTTTTTATTTCAACAGACTCTCGCGCCGTACTAAAGACCGACTGCAAAGTTCCTGTCTTCACAATAAAAGCGCTGCTTCATCCTACCTGCGCTAACAAAATAAAAGTCTCAGAAAGCTGGCGTGCACAAGCTAGCAAGCTACGGAGTTTGCCGCCAATGTATTTCTTGTAAAGTGTATAAAAAGGAGTATGGAAGCTGGACAAATAAGATGCCAAAAACCAACCACTTTCATGTGGTATTAGACAGAAAGGAGGACTTTTTTTCTCCTCCATTTTGATTGATTGATTGATTGATTGAGACTTTTATTATTAGATTGCTAAGTACAGTACATATTCCGTACAATTGACCACTAAATGGTAACAAGTTTTTCAACTTGTTTAAGTCGGGGTCCACGTTAATCAATTCATGGCACAAATATATACTATCAGCATAATACAGTCACACAAGTTAATCATCAGAGTATATTCATTGAATTATTTACATTATTTACAATCCGGGAGGTGGGATGTGTGTGTGTGTGTGTGTGGGGGGGGGGGAGGGGGGGGGGGTAGGTTTGGTTGATATCAGCACTTCAGTCATCAACAATAATATCATCTGAGAAATGGACATAGTAACAGTGTAGGTCTGACTTGGTAGGATATGTACAGCGAGCAGTGAACATAGTGAGCTCAGAAAACATAAGAACTTGTATATACATTTGATTATATACATTTGATTATTTACATTTGATTATTTACAATCCGGGGAGGTGGGATGTGGTGGGGGGAGGATGTTAGTCAAGGGTTGAAGTTGCCTGGAGGAGTTCTTTTATTGCGGTTTTGAAGGAGGAAAGAGATGCACTTTCTTTTACACCTGTTGGGACTGCATTCCATATTGATGTGGCATAGAAGGAGAATGAGTTAAAGGGAAACTTCGGTTTTTTTCAACCTGGGCCCTGTTTTCATAATTTTTTCTGTATATGTGAGTGCTGGATAAAACATTTTTTGAGGTCGCGCCAGTATTGAGCAGGGCAGGCAGCCTCCAGCCCAGCTAACGCTCGTACACAGGGCAACTGGCTCTCGTCAAAATTCGGCCTATAAACATGCATTTTTTTCACACTGACAGGCTCAGATAGTTACAATGAGTGTCCGACAACATACTAGAAAGGAGAAATTAACGTATGTCTCTACCTTTAGCTGGAGATCGCTGTTTGTTGTGAGCTGTGTCCAAATCTCACCACGCTACAAATCTCGTTCCGAAATCTCGCGATAACTCGCGACAAAACACCGGTGGAAAAACAGTTACCTAACCCTAACCCTTTTCTATAAAACTAAACTAACAGTCTTCGGTAACTTAGTCCAATACAAAATCACTTCGGTCGTCTCTCTTCACCTCAGTCAGGTAACTGTTTTTCCACCGGTGTTTTGTCGCGAGTTATCGCGAGATTTCGGAACGAGATTTGTAGCGTGGTGAGATTTGGACACAGCTCACAACAAACAGCGATCTCCAGCTAAAGGTAGAGACATACGTTAATTTCTCCTTTCTAGTATGTTGTCGGACACTCATTGTAACTATCTGAGCCTGTCAGTGTGAAAAAAATGCATGTTTATAGGCCGAATTTTGACGAGAGCCAGTTGCCCTGTGTACGAGCGTTAGCTGGGCTGGAGGCTGCCTGCCCTGCTCAATACTGGCGCGACCTCAAAAAATGTTTTATCCAGCACTCACATATACAGAAAAAATTATGAAAACAGGGCCCAGGTTGAAAAAAAACGAAGTTTCCCTTTAAGACCTTTGTTAGATTGGAATCTGGGTTTAACATGGTTTGTGGAGCTCCCTCTGGTGTTGTGGTTATGGCGGTCATTTACATTAAAGGCCTACTGAAACCCACTTCTACCAACCACGCAGTCTGATAGTTTATATATCAATGATGAAATCTTAACATTGCAACACATGCCAATACGGCCGGGTTAACTTATAAAGTGCAATTTTAAAATTCCCGCCACACTTCCGGTTGAAAAACTCCTTTGGATATGATTTATGCGCGTGACGTCACAAAAGCAACGGAAGTGGTTGGACCCCATCGGACCCGTTAGAAAGGCCTCTTGTTTTCTTCGACAAAATTCCACAGTGTTCTGGACATCTGTGTTGGTGAATCTTTTGCAATTTGTTTAATGAACAATGGAGACTGCAAAGAAGAATGTTGTAGGTGGGATTGATCGGTGTCTTAGCGGCTAAGTACAATACTGTAATATCTGTGATATTTGCATTAGTGTACTGTGTCTTTAAGGGTTTGGGGAACGCGCATGCGCGAGTGAGTTGGCGGAGAACTTGAGTGTGTGTGAGCGTGAGTTTTGGCTAACAGCAGCTCGTGTATGTGTGTGCGTTACTTTTTGAACTACAACCAGTTACCGCTTGTTAATAAAGCGATTGAGCAGCGCATCCTCGTCTGTGTGACTCCTTCTCCACTGCGGGGCATTACAATACTTACAGCAACACAACAAGGACTACTTACCCTGACGCCTAGCCGATGTTTGCCGCCAAACCCACGGATGAAGTCCTTCGTCGCGCCGTTGATCGCTGGAATGCAGGTGAGCACGGCTGTTGATGAGCAGATGAGGGCTGGCTGGCGTAGGTGGAGCGCTAATGTTTGATCATAGTTCTGTGAGGTCCGGTTGCTAAGTTGCTAAATTAGCCTTAGCGTCGTTAGCAACAGCATAGTTAAGCCTTACCAGGCTGAGAATTTTTAACCGTGTAGTTACATGTACATGGTTTAATATTATTGTTGGTCTTCTGTCTATCCTTCCAGTCAGGGGTTTATTTATTTTGTTTCTATCTTCATTTGAGAACGATGCTAGCACGTTAGCTCAGTAGCTAAGTGTGTCACTGATGTATTGTCTTGGAGATAAAAGTCACTTTAAATGTCCATTTCGCGTGCTCGACTCTCATTTTCAATAGGATATAGTATCCGAGGTGGTTTAAAATACAAATCCGTGATCCACAATAGAAAAAGGAGAGTGTGGAATCCAATGAGCCAGCTTGTACCTAAGTTACGGTCAGAGCGAAAAAAGATACGTCCATCACTGCCTCTCAAGTCCTTCACTGTAACGTTCCTCATCTACGAATCTTTCATCCTCGCTCAAATTAATGGGGTAATCGTCACTTTCTCGGTCCGAATCTCTCTCGCTCCATTGTAAACAATGGGGAATTGTGGGGAATACTAGCTCCTGTGACGTCACGCTACTTCCGGTACAGGCAAGGCTTTTTTTTATCAGCGAGCAAAAGTTGCGAACTTTATCGTCGATTTTCTCTACTAAATCCTTTCAGCAAAAATATGGCAATATCGCGAAATTATCAAGTATGACACATAGAATGGATCTGCTATTCCCGTTTAAATAAAAAATAATAATTTCAGTAGGCCTTTAAGGAAGTAGTTTGACAAGTACTTCGGTATCAGGGAGGTGTAGCGAATTTTATAGACTAGGCTCAGTGCAAGTTGTTTTACTTTGTCCTCCACCCTCAGCCAGCTCACTTTGGAGAAGTGGGTAGGAGTGAAATCCTAGAAATCCTAGAAAATGCGGACGTTATCATCACTACTGTCTGATTCCAATCAATGCAAGTCATCAGAATCAGGTAATACACTAACTTATATTCTTGTCTTCATGAAAGAAAGTAATCTATATGTGTTAATCATGCTTGCATCATCATTAAACACTTTTGACTTGTTAACAAAAACATCTCTTTCATAAACAAATAAATATAAATCATATACCTGTATATGAATGAGGTAGATCCCCTCCACTTGGTCAATTGAAAAGTAGCTTGCCTGCAGAACAAGTGTGGGAACACCTGGCCTGTACCTTTTTGGTCAGGAAATAGAGTGTCCGCTCTGAGATCGGTAGGTTGTGAGTTCAAACCCCGGCCGAGTCATACCAAAGACTACAAAAATGGGACCCGTTACCTCCCTGCTTGACACTCAGCATCAAGGGTTGGAATTGGGGGTTAAATCACCAAAAATGATTCCCGGGCGCAGCCAACACTGCTGCCCACTGCTTCCCTCACCTCCCAGGGGGTGATCAAGGGTGATGGGTCAAATGCAGAGGGCAAATTTCACCACACCTTGTTGTGTACCGGGCAAAGGGAAGGAGGCGACACCAAGGCAGGACTGCGGTTTACTAGGTTTATTGAAAACCTTGATGAGTGTGTGGGGTGTGTATGCTACCACAAGTGAATGAGTGCGGACGATGTGTAGAATAAACAATGTAAGTTTTACCAGGGGTTGTTGTCGATGCGTGTTGTTTGAATCTTTCGTGGAATCCAAGGGGCAAGGCGAAGAGGTAGTCAGCAGGGAGGCAAGCAGTCGGGGGCTGGAGAGAGGCAACGATTTCCGAGTCCAAGCAGAGGTCAAGGGTCGAGGGAAGCAAGCAGAGATCCAGGTGGAGGTCGTGAGGCAGGACACGATCACAGGCAGCAGGGAAGACACTGTGGAAGACACAAGGGACATCAAACACGGGAACGAGGAAGAGCACAAGGAAGGCGAGCAAGGAACGAGGGAGTGGTGCCAGACGTGATGCTTACTGTGAAAGATTGGCTACGTTCTGGCAAAGGTCTCTTGGGTCCGCCGGCTTTTATGCCGCTCCCTCTCGTCAGGTCCAGGTGTGCTGATTCGCAATTGTTTGCAGCTTTGTTGCTGCGTGGGCGTGCTGCGCCCAGCGCAAGCAGGGGCGTGTCTGGGCACGCAGCCAGAGGAGGAATTGGAAGACTCAGCTGCTGGAGAAAAGCGGGTTCGAGTCCGCGCCATGACAGTACCTCCCCCCTTAGGCGAGGCACCCGACGAGCGCCGGGGAGCATCAGGATTGGCACGGTAGAAATCCTCTAAAAGAGAGGGATCGGCAAGGTAGGAGGCTGGCACCCAAGATCTGTCCTCCGGTCCAAATCCCTCCCAGTCGACCAGATAAACGAGCCCCCTACCTTGTCGACGGACCCTGAGGATTTCCTTGACCGTCCAAAACTGGTCTCCGTTTTCCAGAAACCTAGAGGGAGGGGGGGGCAGGGACAGGAGGGGACAGAGCGCTCTCCGCTACCGGTTTGATCTGGGACACGTGTACCACAGAGTGTCTCTTGACTGAGGGTGGGAGAGCCAGCTTGACAGATACAGGGTTAATGATGGAGATGATGGTAAATGGACCTACATAGCGTGGAGCTAACTTTTTAGACGGTACCTGGAGATTAAGGTCCTTAGCTAGTAACAAAACTCGCTGTCCCGGCCGATAGGATGGAGCCAGGACGCGATGACGGTTGGCGTTGCGGCACATCTTCTCAGAAGCCCTCTCCAAGGCTGCTCGAGCGGCTCTCCACACCCTCTGGCACTGCCTGATATGGGCTTTAGTCGAGGGCACAGCTATCTCCTGTTCTTGTTGAGGAAACAAGGGGGGTTGATAGCCCAATGAGCATTCAAATGGTGACATACCGGTAGCTGAGCTCTTCAAGGAGTTGTATGAATACTCCACCCAAGGAAGGAACTTGCTCCAGGATGTGGGTTGTTTGTTGATGATGCAGCGGAGCATGGTCTCCAGGCTCTGGTTCGCCCTCTCTGCCTGCCCGTTGCTCTGGGGGTGGTATCCCGAAGTGAGACTGACCGAGGCCCCAATCCGCTTACAGAAGGCTCTCCAGACTTGTGAAGAAAACTGGGGGCCCCGGTCAGAGACGATGTCTACCGGGATACCATGCAGTTTGATGACGTGCAGAGTGAGAAGGTCAGCCGTCTCCGAAGCAGAAGGTAGTTTGCACAGCGGGATGAAGTGGGTTGCCTTGGAGAAGCGATCCACAATGGTCAAAATGGTAGTGTTACCTCTGGATGCTGGGAATCCCGTGATGAAGTCCAGAGCGATGTGTGACCAAGGGCGGGCAGGGATGGGAAGCGGGTGAAGGAGACCAGCCGGAGGTCTGTGTGAGGCCTTACTGCGGGCACAAGTAGAACAGGCTGCGATGAACTCACGTGTATCTTTGGCCATGGAAGGCCACCAGAAGCGTCTTCGCAGAAGTGACAGGGATCGTTGGAAGCCTGGATGGCACAAGAACAGACTAGAGTGGCCCCAATCCAGGACTCTGGATCGCAGTTCCCGATGGACAAAAAGTCTGTTGGGTGGTCCACCCCCAGGACCTGGATTGGAGCGTAGTGTAGATTTGACGAGTTCCTCCACTTTCCAGGTAACCATCCCCACGATGCGAGAGGGAGGAAGAATGGGAACGTCCACCGACGGCCCGGAAGGTTCCTCCATAAAAAGTCTGGAGAGAGCGTCCGCCTTAGCGTTCTTCGACCCGGGTCTGAAAGACAGCAAGTAGTCTAATCGAGAAAAAAATTGTTGCCATCTTGCCTGTCGATTGTTCAGCCTCCTGGCAGAGCGGATGTGGAGGAGATTGCTGTGGTCAGTCAGGATTTGGAACTGGTGTCGGGCTCCCTCAAGCCAATGTCTCCATTCGGCAAGAGCCTCGTGGACCGCCAACAACTCCCTATTCCCAGCGTCGTAGTTCCACTCTGCCAGGGACAGTCGTCTGGAAAAAGAAGGCACAGGGGTGAATCAGGTTATCAATTATTGAGCGTTGGGAAAGAATAGCACCAATCCCGGAGTCGGAGGCGTCCACCTCCACAAGAAAAGCAACGTCCAGGTCAGGGTGGACGAGGACTGGGGCGGAGATGAAGCTCCCCTTCAGGTCCTCAAAGGCGTTGTTGGCTTTATGAGTCCAAACAAAAGGGCTCTTTGGAGAAGTGAGGGCATGGAGTGGTGCGGCAATCCGGCTGAAGTCCCGGATGAAGCGTGTGTAGAACCCGGCAAAGCCGAGAAACCTCCGCAACTCCGTTCTAGAGGATGGCTGAGGCCACCCTACCACTGCCTCCACTTTATTGGGATCGGCTCTGATGTGTCCCTTCTCGACCACAAATCCTAAGAACTCTACAGGAGAGGTATGGAAACTGCACTTCTCGACTTTAACAAACAGGCGGTTCTCCAGGAGTCTCTGGAGCACGAGTCGAACATGTTGTTGGTGCTCCGACACATTACGAGAAAAAATCAAAATATCATCCAGGTAAACTACGACGAACTGGTCCAGCATGTCCCGCAGAATGTCATTTACGAGGGCCTGAAAGACAGCCGGGGCGTTAGTTAGTCCAAAGGGCATGACCCGGTATTCGAAGTGCCCCAAATGAGTGTTAAACGCCGTCTTCCACTCGTCTCCCTCCCTAATCCGCACCAGGTGATAGGCGTTGCGGAGATCCAACTTGGTAAAGATGGTTGCTGGGGCCAACGGTTCAAAAGATGAGTTAAGAAGAGGTAGTCAGCAGGGAGGCAAGCAGTCGGGGGCTGGAGAGAGGCAACGATTTCCGAGTCCAAGCAGAGGTCAAGGGTCGAGGGAAGCAAGCAGAGATCCAGGTGGAGGTTGTGAGGCAGGACACGATCACAGGCAGCAGGGAAGACACTGTGGAAGACACAAGGGACATCAAACACGGGAACGAGGAAGAGCACAAGGAAGGCGAGCAAGGAATGAGGGAGTGGTGTCAGACGTGATGCTTACTGTGAAAGATTGGCTACGTTCTGGCAAAGGTCTCTTGGGTCCGCTGATTTGCAATTGTTTGCAGCTTTGTTGCTGCGTGGGCGTGCTGCGCCCAGCGCAAGCAGGGGCGTGTCTGGGCACGCAGCCAGAGGAGGAATTGGAAGACTCAGCTGCTGGAGAAAAGCGGGTTTGAGTCCGCGCCGTGACACACCTAGTGTGTTTGTGACAATCATTGGTACTTTAACTTTTTAAATGTAAACCCCTAATTTGATTTATGGATCTGCTATGCACTTGAAGTGTATTGTTTACATGAACTGATGAATACATTTTTATTTTTTTTAAAAAGGTCAGCACACTGCAAAAAGTCAGTGTTCAAAAACAAGAAAAACAAATACAAAAATTAGTGGTATTTTATTTGAACCAAGCAAAATGATCTGCCAATAGAACAAGAAAATTTGGCTTGTCAAGACTTTCCAAAACAAGTCAAATTAGCTAACCTCAATGAACCCAAAAATACCTTAAAGTAAGTATATTCTCACTAATAACAAGTGCACTTTTATTGGTCGAAAAAAAAGAGACCTTTTTTGCTCTATATGTTGAAAAATATTCTTAAATTAAGTAAATGCTAGTGCCATTATCTTGACATAATGATATGCGCACGGCATCATGATTTTTTTTTCATGCTTGAAATAAGAAATTATTACTTTAAAAAAGTAGTTTTATACTTGTGAGTGTTGATGACGCAGCTTTGCAACAGTAGATATTCTAGTTTCAAGCATGTTTTACTCAATATAGGTCATCAAATCTCAGCAACAAGCTGTAATATCTCACTGAGATCATTTACGACCAAAACCCTTAAAACAAGTAAAACACTCTAACATAAAATCTGCTTAGTGAGAAGAATTATCTTATCAGACAGAAAATAAACAAATATCACCCTTATTTGAGATATTTAATCTTACTTAGATTTCAGTTTTTGCAGTGCATTTGAACGGCTTCTAGCTACCGTATTTTTCGGACTATATGTTGCAGTTTTTTTCATAGTGCGACTTATACTCAGGTGCGACTTATGTGTGAAATTATTAACACATTAGCGTAAAATATCAATTCATATTATTTAGCTCATTCACGTAAGAGACTAGACCAGGGGTCGGCAACCCGCGGCTCCGGAGCCGCATGCGGCTCCTTGACCACTCTGATGCGGCTCAGCTACATACATGCCGACCCCCCCGATTTTCCCAGGAGATTTATGGATCTCAGTGTCTCTCATAGATTGCTCCCAGGGAAAAAATAATCCTATTTACACTCTAATTACTAAATAAAGGGCGTGCCCTAATTGCACTGCAGTAATTGTCCTCTATAGCATTTACATACAGCGTGCCAGTCCAGCCACATGTTTCATGTTGTTATTACTTGCACACACAGGAGACAGCAAAGCATACTTACTCATCAGCCACACAGCTTACACTGACGGTAGCCGTATCAAACAACTTTAACATTGTTACGTTACAAATATGCGCCACAGTGTGAACCCACACCAAAAAAGAATGAAAAACACATTTCTGGAGAACATCCCACCGTAACACAACATAAACACAACACAACCATTACCCAGAATCCCATGCAGCCCTAAGTCTTCCGGTCTACATTATACACCCCCGCTACCACCAAATCCCCCCACACATCAACCCCCCCCCCCCCCCCTCTCCGTGCGTTGGTTGAGCGGAAGAGTTAGGGCTGCATGGGATTCTGGTTATTGGTACCGTCAGTGTAAGATGTGTGGCTGCTGAGTTAGTACGCCTTGCTGTCACTTACGTGAGCAAGCTGAAACTGCATTCTACGTGTGGTCGAGCAGGTACACTGTTAGGGCAGACTGTAGAGGGCGCCAAATGCAGTGTCATCACGCTCTGATATTCTGGAGTCTCCTGGGAAAAATGAGAGGGTTGGCAAGCATGATGCTATCAAGCGCCATTCATTCAAAACTCGCGGGCTGCACTAACATCAAATTTCCACATTAAAGTGCGTGCCGGTGCGTGTGTCGGAGACCCCTGGTTAACATAGCACAAAGCATTTAAGCTTTGTATGCAGTGTTTTTCATTTTAAATTTTTTTTTGTGGCTCCCATTACTTTCTTTAATTTGTGAAACTTGCCAAAATGGCTCTTTGAGTGGTAAAGGTTGCCGACCCCTGGACTAGACGTATAAGATTTCATGGGATTTAGCGATTAGGAGTGACAGATTGTTTGGTAAACGTATAGCATGTTCTATATGTTATAGTTATTTGAATGACTCTTACCATAATATGTTACGTTAACATACCAGGCACATTCTCAGTTGGTTATTTATGCCTCATATAACGTACACTTATTCAGCCTGTTGTTCACTATTCTTTATTTTATGTCTATTCTTGGTGTTGGGTTTTATCAAATAAATTTCCCCCAAAAATGCGACTTATACTCCAGTACGACTTATAAATGTTTTTTTCCTTCTTTATTATGCATTTTCGGCCGGTGCGACTTATACTCCGGAGCGACTTATACTCCAAAAAATACGGTAAACCTTTTTCCACCCCTTAACATCGGGTAAACAAGGACATGTTGACTTGTGCACGAGCACGTCTACTACTTGATGTACAACTGCAGCACAATTCAGCTGCTTCTGTTTTCCGGAGCATTAAGGTGCAACTTTAAGTGTTTCCATTAGGTAAGCAGCGCCGCCCTTGTTCCTCACCATGTATGCATGGCAGCCACGAGCACACACACGGACGTTGCAGGCAGGTTGATGAATGCACACTCAGGCTCGCCAGTAATGGAGCCAAAGTGCTGCTTTCATCCTGGCCAGGAGGAGCGCAGGAATGCAAATGTATTGGCACGGCGTTGCATGTATTTGCCAGCCAGCCTTTAAGTGTGAGTTGCTGATCACTGTCATTAGGAACTCCAGCCAGTATTCATCACCATCATCACCAGGGGGGGGGGCGTGCACGCACACGGTTGGTGATTCAGCCCATGAATGGGTGTGCAGCCTTTTTTATTTGACGGGAAGTGCAGAGCTGTTGTGAATCACGAGAGATAAATGATGTTCTGCTCAATGGCTGTGGAGCAGGCAGGTGTTTGAAGTCCTCCAGTGAGCCATATTACCTTTTTTTTTACCAGATCCATTTGCAAAGAACTGCTTAGTATTACATATACTGTAAATGAGTGTTTGTGTCAGACTGAAAGGAGATACCTCACAATGATGTAAGGTTGTACGGTATACCAGTATTAGTATAGTACCGCGATACTAATGAATCATATTCGGTACTATACCGCCTCTAAAAAGTACCAGTCCGCCAGTGTTTTATCTTCTTCTAAATCACTAATTCTCGCCTCTATGGCGACAAATAAAGTAGGTTTCTTACAAGTATCATCCCTGCAGGATGAATAATAGCTAAACATGCTTCACTACACACCGTAGCTCACCGGCGTCAAAATGTAAACAAACGCCATAGGTGGATCTACATCTAACATCCACTGTAATGATACCAAGTACAGTAGCGTATCTAGGGGACGGCATGACGCAGTTGGGAGAGTGGCCGTGCCAGCAACCTGAGGGTTCCTGGTTCAATCCCCACCTACTACCAACCTCGTCACGTTCGTTGTGTCCTTGAGCAAGACACTTCACCCTTGCTCCTGATGGGTGGTGGTTAGGGCCTTGCATGGCAGCTCCCGCCATCAGTGTGTGAATGTGTGTGTGAATGGGTGAATGTGGGAAATAGTGTCAAAGCGCTTTGAGTACCTTGAAGGTATAAAAGCGATATACAAGTATAATCCATTTACCATTTAGTCGATACTACCATGATTACGTCGATATTTTTTGGCATCACATATTCTTTCGTTTAAATAAAATGTATATTATGTTTATAAACACAGGAAATACGTCCCTGGACACATGAAGACTTTGAATGTGACCAATGTATGATCCTGTAACTACTTGGTATCGGATTGATACCCACATTTGTGGTATCATCCAAAACTAATATAAAATATCAAACAACAAAAGAATAAGTGATTATTACATGTTGACAGAGGTGTAGATAGAACATGTTTTTCTCTCTTTCTTTGTCTCCTCCAGGCTAGACTACTGCAACTCACTTCTTGTCGGGATCCCCAGCAAGAACATCCAGAAGCTAATCCAGAAGCTAACCTCCTCCAACCTCCGAGGAAAAAGCTACGAACAATGGGAGACCAGGCTTTCTGCTCCGCCGCTCCCAGTCTGTGGAACGCTCTCCCTGACCACCTGAGGGCACCACAGACTGTGGACGCTTTTAAAAAAGGCTTAAAAACCCTTCTTTTTTAAAAAGCCTTTTTTTAGATATATGCGTGCTAGTTCTAGCTATTAGGCTGTTCTAGTTTTTATTTTATTTATTTTTTTATTATCTTTTTATTTTTTTAATACACTGTAGCACTTTAAAGTTGTTTGCTTTTACAAATAAAATCTATTATTAAAAGAGAAAGTAAGCAGATATTAACAGTAAATGAACAGGGAGATTGATAATGCATTTTCTACCACTTGTCCTTAATAATTTTGACAAAATAATAGAATGGAAAATGACACAATATGTTACTGCATATGTCAGCAGAGTAAATTGGGAGCCTTTGTTTGTTTACTTACTACTAAAAGACAAGTTGTCTTGTATGTTCACTATTTTATTTAAGGACAAACTTGCAATAAGAAACATATGTTTAATGTACCGTAAGATTTTTTATTAAAATAAAGCAAATACTGCCATTTTTTGTGGTCCCCTTTATTTAGTAAAGTACAGAAAAGTATCAAAATATTGGTATCGGGCCAACTCTACAATGATAAATGATAAATAAATGGGTTGTACTTGTATAGCGCTTTTCTACCTTCAAGGTACTCAAAGCGCTTTGACAGTATTTCCACATTCACCCATTCACACACACATTCACACACTGATGGCGGGAGCTGCCATGCAAGGCGCTAACCAGCAGCCATCAGGAGCAAGGGTGAAGTGTCTTGCCCAAGGACACAACGGACGTGACTAGGATAGTAGAAGGTGGGGATTGAACCCCAGTAACCAGCAACCCTCCGATTGCTGGCCCGGCCACTCTACCAACTTCGCCACGCCGTAAATATCCTTTCTTAAAAGCAACCCAGACGATACAAGACTTTATATGACATCAAGTAACAGTTCCCTCCGGGTACTCCGGCTTTCTCCCACCTCCAAAAACATGCACCTGGGGATAGGTTGATTGGCAACACTAAATTGGCCCTAGTGTGTGAATGTGAGTGTGGATGTTGTCTGTCTATCTGTGTTGGCCCTGTGATGAGGTGGCGACTTGTCCAGGGTGTACCCTGCCTTCCGCCCGAATGCAGCTGAGATAGGCTCCAGCACCCCCCGCGACCCCAAAAGGGATACGCGTTAGAAAATGGATGGATGGATACAGCAGGGTTTATTGACGTCATCGAGTAATTTATATAATTAATACATGCATTTAAAACAAATCTGTTATTAATTAGTCTTAAAACAATTATTTTTATCGTTTTGCCATACTTTTAATTGTTGCTGCTTTTTGTACCAGGTACTTTGTTGAGATTTTTTTCAATTGTTTACAAACTTTTAATGTTTTTTTTTTAAATGAAAAACAACTCGCAATAACATCTAGCATCTTCTTCTGGTGTTATTATAGAATGTAGTCGTGTTTAGAGACTCTACTTCTGTTTAGAGACTCTACTGTTGCAACAACACATCATCAGCAGGGTAAAAGTAACCTGTCTCAAGACGGTCTAAACCCAGCTCACGTTCCTTATTAGCTGCAGCGAGCATGACGTCACACTTGCTTGGCTCTGCTGCTCCAGTTGGACTTTCTTTTCTTAAAAATAATAGTTGCACATTTTGTAGATTTCTGTCCACGGGTATATCTGGTTACGTCCACATCACAGACATGCTGACAACGCACCAGACAATGGCGTGCGTCTTGTTTACATTCAGGTTCGGCAGCACTGTTTTCGGTAATCAAAGTCTTTTTTCGGTACACCACTTGTCAATAGTGTGCAAATAATAGGCTATATCGGGGGTCAGCAACCCACGGCTCTAGAGTCACATGCGGCTCTTTAGCGGCGCCCTGGTGGCTCCATGGAGCTTTTTCAAAAATGTATGGAAATGGAAAGAAAGTGGGGTGAAAAATATGTTTTTTGTTGTAATATGGTTTGTGTAGGTAGGAGGACAAACACGACACAAACCTTCCTAAATGTTAGAAAACCCACTGTTTAATATGTTGGTGTTTATGCTTCACTGATGAGAGTATTTGGCGAGCGCCGTTTTGTCCTACTATTTTCAGCGGCCCTTGAACTCACCGTTGTGTGGACTGTGACTCAACAGCTTGTTTACATGTATAACTTTGTCAGACGCTGCCACAGAAAGGCGTGTTTTTTGCCACTCTTTCTTTGTCTTATTTTGTACACCAAACGTTTTACACTGTGCATGAATGCACAAAGGTGAGCTTTGTTGATGTTCTTGACACATACTTGCCAACCTTGAGACCTCCGATACCGGGAGGTGGGGGCGTGGTTAAGAGGGGAATATATTTAAGCTAGAATTCACCAACTCAAGTATTTCATATATATATATCTATATATATATAGATATATATAGATATACACTACCGTTCAAAAGTTTGGGGTCACCCAAACAATTTTGTGGAATAGCCTTCATTTCTAAGAACAAGAATAGACTGTCGAGTTTCAGATGAAAGTTCTCTTTTTCTGGCCATTTTGAGCGTTTAATTGACCCCCACAAATGTGATGTTCCAGAAACTCAATCTGCTCAAAGGAAGGTCAGTTTTGTAGCTTCTGTAACGAGCTAAACTGTTTTCAGATGTGTGAACATGATTGCACAAGGGTTTTCTAATCATCAATTAGCCTTCTGAGCCAATGAGCAAACACATTGTACCATTAGAACAGGGGTCACCAACGTGGTGCCCGCGGGCACCAGGTAGCCCGTAAGGACCAGATGAGTAGCCCGCTGGCCTGTTCTAAAAATAGCTCAAATAGCAGCACTTACCAGTGAGCTGCCTCTATTTTTTTAAATTGTATTTATTTACTAACAAGCTGGTCTCGCTTTGCTCGTCATTTTTAATTCTAAGAGAGACAAAACTCAAATAGAATTTGAAAATCCAAGAAAATATTTTAAAGACTTGGTCTTCACTTGTTTAAATAAATTCATTATTTTTTTACTTTGCCTCTTATAACTTTCAGAAAGACAATTTTAGAGAAAAAATACAACCTTAAAAATTATTTTAGGATTTTTAAACACATATACCTTTTTACCTTTTAAATTCCTTCCTCTTCTTTCCTGACAATTTAAATCAATGTTCAAGAAAATTTATTTTTTATTGTAAAGAATAATAAATACATTTTAATTTAATTCTTCATTTTAGCTTCTGTTTTTTCGACGAAGAATATTTGTGAAATATTTCTTCAAACTTATAATGATTAAAATTTAAAAAAAATTATTCTGGCAAATCTAGAAAATCTGTAGAATCAAATTTAATCTTATTTCAAAGCCTTTTGAATTTCTTTGAAAAGAATTTGTTCTGGAAAATCTTGAAGAAATAATGATTTGTCTTTGTTAGAAATATAGCTTGGTCCAATTTGTTATATATTCTAACAAAGTGCAGATTGGATTTTAACCTATTTAAAACATGTTATCAAAATTCTAAAATGAATCTTAATCAGGAAAAATTACTAATGATGTTCCATAAATTATTTTTTTAATTTTTTGAAAAAGATTCGAATTAGCTAGTTTTTCTCTTCTTTTTTTCGGTTGAATTTTGAATTTTAAAGAGTCGAAATTGAAGATAAACTATGTTTCAAAATGTAATTGTCATTTTTTTGTGTTTTCTCCTCTTTTAAACCATTCAATTAAGTGTGAATATCATTAATTATTAATACTAACATAGAGTTAAAGGTAAATTGAGCAAATTGGCTATTTCTGGCAATTTATTTAAGTGTGTATCAAACTGGTAGCCCTTCGCATTAATCACTACCCAAGAAGTAGCTCTTGCTTTCAAAAAGGTTGGTGACCCCTGCATTAGAACATTGGAGTGATAGTTGCTGGAAATGGGCCTCTATACACCTATGTAGATATTGCACCAAAAAACAGACATTTGCAGCTAGAATAGTCATTTACCACATTAGCAATGTATAGAGTGTATTTCTTTAAAGTTAAGACTAGTTTAAAGTTATCTTCATTGAAAAGTACAGTGCTTTTCCTTCAAAAATGAGGACATTTCAATGTGACCCCAAACTTTTGGGGTCACAAAAAGTGTATAACCGTGTACATTTACTGTTCCCTTTAAAGTACCCATATCACGACCGCGCCAATCCACGCAAATTCGGCCAATCCTCGCAAATTATTTTGTTCAAAGCCCGCAACTTCCTTGTAACAAACATTGCAAAAACGTTGGCACGGGAGCATTTTTACCACTGTGTTACATGGCCTTTCCTTTTAACCACACTCAGTAAACATTTGGGAACTGAGGAGACACATTTTTGAGGTGGAATTCTTTCCCATTCTTGCTTGATGTACATCTTAAATTGTTCAACAGTCCGTTGTAGTATCTTAGGCTTTATATTCAGACTTGCCAACCCTACCGAATTTTCCGGGAGACTCACGAATTTCAGTGCCTCTCCCGAAAATCTCCCGGGACAACCATTCTCCCAAATTTCTCCCGATTTCCAGCCGGACTTAAGGCACTTAAACTCACTCCTTTCCTGCTAATTAAATTTCACAGATGCTGCCCATACCTATGCTCTTTCAAAGACTGTGCTACTGGCTGCAAAGTATTGCACTTTCAAATACAACAATGAGTAGAGGAGTGTTATGTGTGTGTATATGTGTAAATAAATGAACACTGAAACTCAAGTATTTATTTTATTTATATATATATATATATATATATATATATATATATATATATATATATATATATATATATATATATATATATATATATATATATATATATATAGCTAGAATTCACTGAAAGTCAAGTATTTCTTTTGTATATATATATATATATATATATATATATATAAAAGAAATACTTGAATTTCAGTGAATTCTAGCTATAAATATACTCCTCCCCAGGTCTGGACTACAGGCAGGCCAGTCTAGTAGCCACACTCTTTTACTATGAAGCCACACTGTTGTTACACGTGGCTTGGCATTGTCTTGCTGAAATAAGCAGGGGCGTCCATGATAACGTTGCTTGGATGGCAACATATGTTGTTCCAAAACCTGTTGTACCTTTCAACATTAATGCAACAATTTTGAAATGTGGACTCGTCAGATCACAGACCACTTTTCTACTTTGCATCAGTCCATCTTAGATGAGCTCAGGCCCAGCGAAGCTGGCGGCGTTTCTGGATGTTGTTGATAAATGGCTTTCGCTTTGCATGTTAGAGCTTTAACTTGCACTTACAGATGTAGCAACCAACTGTAGTTACTGACAGTGGTTTTCTGAAGTGTTCCTGAGCCCATGTGGTGATAACCTTTACACACCGATGTCGCTTTTTGATGCAGTACCGCCTGAGGGATCCAAGGTCCGTATTATCATCGCTTACGTGCAGTGATTTTTCCAGATTCTCTGAACCTTTTGATGATATTACGGACCGTAGATGGTGAAATCCCTAAATTCCTTGCAATAGCTCGTTGAGAAATGTTGTTCTTAAACTGTTGGACAATTTGCTCATGCATTTGTTCACAAAGTGGTGACCCTCGCCCCATCCTTGTTTGTGAATGACTGAGCATTTCATGGAAGCTGCTTTTAAACCCAATCATGGCACCCACCTGTTCCCAATGTTCCAAAAAAAGTGTTCCTCAACGTTCTCAGTCTTTTTTGCCACTTGTGCCAGCTTTTTTGAAACATGTTGCAGGCATCAAATTCCAAATGAGCTAATATTTGCCAAAAATAACAACGTTTTCCAGTTCGAACATTAAGTATCTTGTCTCTGCAGTCTATTCAATTGAATATAGGTTGAAAAGGATTTTAATTGTATTGTATTCTGTTTTTATTTACCATTTACACAACATGCCCATTTCCCTGGTTTTGGGTTTTGTATAAAGTTGTGCAAATACATAAAAGATAAAAAATGTAAATGCACAAGACTTAAATCCGAAAAATAAATTGTAAAATTACCTATAACAGGGGTGTCAAACGTACGGCCCGTGGGCCGGATCAGGCCCGCGGACAGGTTTTATCCGGCCCGCGGGATGAGTTTGCTAAGTATAAAAATGAACCAACATTTTTGAATGAAAGAAACTGCTGTTCTAAATGTGTCCACTAGATGTCACAATAACAATTATTTGCATCTTTGTAGATTCTACATATGTAAAAAAATAAAATAAACCACATGATGTTAGTGCACCAGTTAAGGAAAATGAGCAAACTTACATGAATGACATCCTGTAATTTGATTTTGATATAATTTTTTTATCGTAATAGATTGAAAATTAACACCAATGAGTTGACTGATGAACATTATCACATAATGTATTCAGAAAATATAAATAACGACAAATAAAGATAGAATACTATTAACCGCAACATGTAAGTGTAAAAAACAAAAAAACAACATTATGATTTGTACATTTTCAGAATTTTCTTGTTCTATTTTTAAACAAAGAAAACAATCTGAATGTGTCTTTATTTTTAAGTTATCGTGCCGTGATTTTACCTGTCCGGCCCACCTGGGAGTAGATTTTTCTCCATGTGGCCCCCGATCTAAAATGAGTTTGACACCCCTGACCTATAATATGCAAATAATAATATGCAATTAGTATAGTACCGCGATACTAATGAATCATATTTGATACTATTTTGAAAAGTACCGGTCCAGCCCTAAACGCCATTGGTGGATCTACACCTGACATCCACTGTAATGATACCAAGAACAGGAGCGTATCCAGTCGATACTACTATTTTTTGTGGTCCCCTTTATTTAGAAAAGTATCGAAAAGTACAGAGAAGTATCGAAATAATTTTGGTACTGGTACCGGTACCAACATATTGTTAACGGGGCAACATCAGTCCTGTAAAATGTCAATAAATGACAGGGCGCTTCATATGACATTTTATCACAAACGTACTCCAGGCCACTTCCTGCTAAGACACGGAGAAGGATATCATGGCAATTTTCCCAGATAAAGGTTAACGCTGGCCTTGTGAGGCAGTTGTATTGAATTGAATCATCGGTGGGTGTTATCACAGGTAAAGTATTTTAAGATAAGAACATGCTGTCACAAGTTGAGTGCACATCCATCAGGGCAGAACAGCATGCGCAGTATATTCACGCCACTTCCACGGTTGACAACAAGGCCTCCCAGCGTTCCCCAAACATTTCCTGCTGGCGTGAATGCCGCTCGCGTTCTAATCAGTGACGGATCTTGGCGTTGACAGACAAGGTGAGCAAAGACACCTGTGGAGGGGATCGGCCTGAGCATGACTATCTCCTCTGCATCAACAAATATTGTTTAGAGATGTTGACTAGCACGTTGTCTCGGACCGTGCACGTGCATGGTTGTCCTCTGCTAAAGTTTGTGTTCGCCTGGCTTACTTTGGTTCTCAAACAATTCACTCTTTTAGCTGTCAAAAGCAACAAACAATGTCACGCAATACAAAAAAATAAGTTGTAATCTGATGACAAAAATTTCAAACAGTGATCCGCAGCCATTCACCTTACAGTCATATAACTTGGTATTTTGAAACATGCTAACTGTATGCATGTTTACGTTAGCATGCTAACATTAAAGTGCTAGCTTTTTAAACACATTTTACAACCTTAGAGTCATATAACTAGGTATGTGACACTTAGCGTGCTGACTTTAGCATGCTAGCACGCTAACATTAAAGGCCTACTGAAATGAATTTTTTTTATTTAAACGGGAATAGCAGATCCATTCTATGTGTCATACTTGATCATTTCGCGATATTGCCATATTTTTGCTGAAAGGATTTAGTAGAAAAAATCGACGATAAAGTTCGCAACTTTTGTTCGCTGATAAAAAAAAAAGCCTTGCCTGTACCGGAAGTAGCGTGACGTCACAAGCGGTAATGCTGCTCACAATTCCCCATTGTTTACAATGGAGCGACAGAGATTCGGACCGAGAAAGTGACGATTACCCCATTAATTTGAGCAAGGATGAAAGATTCGTAGATGAGGAACGTTACAATGAAGGACTTGAGAGGCAGTGATGGACGTATCTTTTTTTGCTCTGACCGTAACTTAGGTACAAGCTGGCTCATTGGATTCCACACTCTCTCCTTTTTCTATTGTGGATCACAGATTTGTATTTTAAACCATCTCAGATACTGTATCCTCTTGAAAATGAGAGTCGAGAACGCGAAATGGACATTCACAGTGACTGAACATGTAAATACACGATTAATAATTCAGCTTTGCGAAGCTAAAAAAATAGAAGCTAACCTAGCTACGTAGCCAACAGTCTCAAATGCAGATAGAAACTAAATTAAAAAAAAACCTGACTGGATGGATAGACAGAAGATCAATAATACTATTAAACCATGAACATGTAAATACACGATTAATAATATTCCGCTTGGTGAAGCTAAAAAAACAGAAGCTAACCTAGCTGCGTAGCCAACGCGATAGCGTCAGTCTCAAATGCAGATAGAAACTAAATAAAAAAAAACCCTGACTGGATGGATAGACAGAAGATCAATAATACTATTAAACCATGAACATGTAAATACACGATTAATAATAATCCGCTTGGCGAAGCTAACAAAAAGAGAAGCTAACCTAGCTGCGTAGCTAACGCGATAGCATAGCAGTCTCAAATGCAGATAGAAACTAAATAAAAAAAAACCCTGACTGGATGGATAGACAGAAGATCAATAATACTATTAAACCATGAACATGTAAATACACGATTAATAATAATCCGCTTGGCGAAGCTAAAAAAACAGAAGCTAACCTAGCTGCGTAGCTAACTTAGATGCGGCGGCGGGCGTTGTACGCTTTTGACGACACCCCGGCCGCCATCAGAGTCGGCAAGAAACATATATTTCCCCAAAGTTACGGACGTCACATGCACATATCGACACGCACGTACGGGCAATCGATCAAATGTTTGGAAGCCAAAGCTGTACTCACCGTAGTGCGTCTGTTATCCTGCTCAAAACACAGCACAACCTCCTGGTGTTGGTGTTGCTGTAGTCCGCTGCTCCACCGGCTCCAACTTTCTTATTTGCAGTCTCCATTGTCCATTAAACAAATTGCTCAATCGCTTTATTAACAAGCGGTAACTGGTTGTAGTTCAAAAAGTAACGCACACACATACACGAGCTGCTGTTAGCCAAAAGTCACGATCACACACACTCAAGTTCTCCGCCAACTCACTCGCGCATGCGCGTTCCCCAAACCCTTAAAGACACAGTACACTAATGCAAATATCACGGATATTAACAGTATTGTACTTAGCCGCTAAGTCACCGATCGATCCCACCTACAACGTTCTTCTTTGCAGTCTCCATTGTTCATTAAACAAATTGCAAAAGATTCACCAACACAGATGTCCAGAATACTGAGGAATTTTGTCAAAGAAAACAAGAGTCTTTTCTATCGGGTCCGATGGGGTACAACCACTTCTGTTGCTTTTGTGACGTCACGCGCATGAATCATATCCAAAGGAGTTTTTCAACCGGAAGTGTGGCGGGAATTTTAAAATTGCACTTTATAAGTTAACCCGGCCGTATTGGCATGTGTTGCAATGTTAAGATTTCATCATTGATATATAAACTATCAGACTGCGTGGTTGGTAGTAGTGGGTTTCAGTAGGCCTTTAAAGTATATACATACACACACACACATTATATATATATATATATATATATATATATATATATATATATATATATATATATATATATATATATATATATATATATATATATATATATATATATATATATATATATCATATACATACATAAATATATATATATATATATATATACATATATATATATATATATATATATATATATATATATATATATATATATATATATATATCATATACATACTTAAATATATATATATATATATATATATATATATATATATATATATCATATACATACTTAAATATATATATATATATATATATATCATATACATACTTAAATATATATATATATATATATATATATATATATATATATATATATATATATATATATATATATATATATATATATATATATATATATCAATCAATCATATACATACTTAAATATATATATATATATATATATATATATATATATATATATATATATATATATATATATATATATATATATATATATACCGGTATATGTATATCATATACATATGTACATATATCATATACATATGTACATATATCATATACATACTTAAATATATATATACATACTTAAATATATATATATATATATATATATATATATATATATATATATATATATATATATATATATATATATATATATATATATATATATCATATACATATATACATATATCATATACAAACATATATATATACATATATGTAAAGTATCCAAACAACATATGTATGTATGTATGTATGTATATGATATATACATATATATATATGTGTGTATATATACACGTATGCACGTTATATCAACTAAAGCCCACACTTATACTTTCCACGTGCAAGATTGAATCTATTGTAACCTATTTTTATGGGCTTTCCTCTTTGTGATGTTAAATTCCTGTCATACGCTATTATACAGTATATGCCTTGCGCTCTTATTTTGAAGGCGCTAAGAGCGGAAGTGATGACACGTTGGAGTGGAGCGGAGGTTTTTGAAAGAAGGTAAATAAAGTGGTCCTCGTGTAAACTGGAGCCTCCGTGTTTATTATTTTGTAGTTTCATACAGTATATGCGACATTTATAAACCCTCGGTAACACTATTTAAAAAAGTTATTTAATAAGAAGCCAAAAAGTGCAAAAACAATAATGTTCTTGTTGGAGGAGTTGTGAATGACTGCAGGGCCACAACATTAGGTACACCTGCAGACTGCTGCACGGATTTCATATTTCATTCATTCACAACTCCTCCAACACGAACATTATTGTTTTTGCACTTTTTGGCTTCTTATTAAATAACTTTTTTAAATAGATTAAATCTTGCACGTGGAAAGTTTAAGTGTGGGCTTTAGTTGATATAACACTCCCGTCAGCGGGTGCATTCTATGGCGGGGGTGCATTAATCCAGCACAACAGCGGCGCATGGACTTCATTTATAAGTTAAGGTAAGACCATAATAACGTTTTTTTTAATTAAATGGGCTTTTTTGTGTGCTACAGTTTGTATGTGTAAAGTTAAAGTTAAGTTAAAGTACCAATGATTGTCACACACACACTAGGTGTGGTGAAATGTGTCCTCTGCATTTGACCCATCCCCTTGTTCACCCCCTGGGAGGTGAGGGGAGCAGTGGGCAGCAGCGGCGCCGCACTCGGGAATCATTTTTGGTGATTTAATCCCCAATTCCAACCCTTGATGCTGAGTGCCAAGCAGGGAAGAATGCTGGTATGAGCTTTTTGTCAGGACTTGATTCTTGGGTTTTGCTTCTCCGGAAGGCAAAGGAAAATTGGCCCGTGCGAGGCGTGAATTTAAATACATGTTTATTTAACAATAAAAAAGGAATAAACAAAAGGCGCTCACAGTGGAGGTAGAAAACTTGACTATACAAAACAAAAGACTTGCACAAGGGCGGAAATACAAAACTTGGGTAGAAACACAAAACTTGCACAAAGGCAGAAACTATGAACAATAAAACAAAAACACTAACTGTGGCATAAATGAACAAAACTTACTTGGCAAAGAACTGTGACATGACATGAAGTGGAGGGATCAAAAAGTGCGAGGACGCCAGGACGAACAACAGAAACAGACAGATTTAAATAGTGACGTGATCAGTGAAAACAGGTGCGTGACATGACAGGTGAAAACTAATGGGTGACCATGGAAACCAAACCAAACAAGGAAGTGCAACCAGGAACTAAAAAGAGCCCAAAACCCAAGCAAAACAAAAACATGATTAACACAGACATGACACTTTTAAAGATAACCCGTTAACTGCTGCCAATCAAATGGTGAATAAGATACTCTTTAGGGTTCATATGTTTGTAAATCTGACTGTGATAAAGTCAGTGCCTCACCAGCCATAAACCTTACCGCACGTCACTGATACATACATACATACATACATACATACATACATACATACATACATACATACATACATACAGACAGACATACATACATACATACATACATACATACAGACATACATACATACATACATACATGGGGGACGGCGTGGCGGCGTTGGGAGAGTGGCTGTGGCAGCAACCTGAGGGTTCCTGGTTCAATCCCCACCTTCCACCATCCTAGTCACGTCCGTTATGTCCTTGAGCAAGACACTTCACCCTGGCTCCTGATGGGTCCTGGTTAGCGCTTTGCTGATGCATGCCATCAGTGTGTGAATGTGTGTGTGAACTGGTGAATGTGGAAATAGTGTCAAAGCGCTTTGAGTTCCTTAAAAAAAGGTAGAAAAGCGCTATACAAGTATAACCATTTACCATTTATATATATGTATATATATATATATATATATATGATGAGATGAAGGCAGTTTATTATCATTATTTAAGGCAGATGTGTAGCTAACTCTAGCGTGTAACTGCCACTCCTCTTGTGTGTTTGTGTGTATTCCAATGCACAGCCTGCTAAAATCCCAAAGAAAGCCAGCGGGGATTCAATGAGACTTTGGGCGGTACCAGAAGATATGATGGCGGCCATGCTTATGAATTATTGTCTTCTCCCAGGAAGCGCACGCTACAGAATGTGTGACTCGTCTCTCTCTTTTTCCGAGCCAAATGTGCCGCCATCAATCAAATCAAACATGCTCCATATGTATAGAAGCCATTGCAGCGCCAGTACAATGATCTGACACCCAATTGAGAGGGTGATGTCATTTCTCACGACGCAGATCGTCCTCCTTGTTTAAAAAGATGGCAATAGGAAAAGTAAAACAAATGCTATTGCCATTTAATGCGATTCCTTGTTATTATCGTGCCTTTTCCGAATGGTGCTGTCTTAAGAATATATAAGGTGCAGAGGTGGGTGGAGTAGACAAAACTGTACTCAAGTATGGTTACTTTAGAGCAATGCTTCTCAATTACTTTTTGTCATGGCCAGAGGTGGGTTACATCTACTTGAGTAACTTTTGGGATAAATTGTACTTCTAAGAGTAGTTTTAATGCAACATACTTTTACTTTTACTTGAGTATATTTATAGAGAAGAAACGCTACTTTTACTCCGTTCCATTTATCTACATTCAGCTCGCTACTCGCTACTGATTTTTATCGATCTGTTAATGCACGCTTTGTTTGTTTTGGTTTGTCAAACAGACCTTCAAAGTAGGATCTATCGCATGCCTCCGTTCCACCAATCAGATGCAGTCACTGGTGACGTTTGACTCCGTTTCACCAATCAAACAGAGCCAGGCGGTCACATGACCAGGTGGCAAAACAACAACAAGCTTAAGCTTACATGAACTCAACGTCAAACTTGAGGAAGCACATCGCGGTAAGTAACCTTAGTAGATATTTTGGCTGTCACCGTAGGGTGATGTTAGCTTCCCTGCTATGAATCACTGTCAAATGTACATCGTGTGGGGACATTTATTAACGCACTGCAGCTTCATACACACACACACACGCATGCATACAAACACCAATCAGAAGTGTGTTCCCAGGTGCAGCCCACACCTATCAGTTTATGGTTTGCGTAAAGGCTAACTTATTTTCCTTTATAATCTCTGCGTACTGAGCCTATGGTGCTGTTAAGTTATTGTGGCTCAATTTGCCTTAATTTTTTTCATTTTAATGTATTATTTTTGAATATATATTATTGTTTTAGTTGCTTAAGAGATATTCCTGGCTCTGAATTTGCTCATTGCTATTTTTATGTTTTTGTGCATTATTTGTTGCCGTCATCATGAAAAGAACAGGTTACTCATCAGTTACTCAGTACTTGAGTAGTTTTTTCACAACATACTTTTTACTTTTACTCAAGTAAATATTTAGGTGACTACTCCTTACTTTTACTTGAGTAATACATCTCTAAAGTAACAGTACTCTTACTTGAGTACAATTTCTGGCTACTCTACCCACCTCTGGTCATGGCCACCTTGAGTCATCTTAAACAAGCCGACGTCTTTGCAAGCAATTTTCAATAGATTATAAATATGATAATGACATAAATAAATGTAGCAACCTGAGTGAGATCCAATGTAACAGAGTAAAAGTAGAGTTTCCTTTTCACAAAAAAAGTCAAAGTCAAGAATGTTGCACTATAACTATCGTATTTTCCGTACTATAAGGCGCACTTAAAATCCTTTTTTTTTTTTTTTTAAACTCGACAGTGCGCCTAATAACCCGGTGCGCCTAATGTAAGGAATACGTTTGGTTGAGCTCACCCACCTCGAAGTTATTTTATTTGGTACATGGTGTAATGATAAGTGTGACCGGCAGATGGCAGTGAAACATAAGAGATAAGTGTAGGCTGCACTATGATGGGTCTCAAGTAAACAACACCAACATTTTATATGTTCCATTGAACATATAATATTGTTCCACTACACACGGCGCTCAAAAATCTATCAAAATGTTTAAGTACGACTTTGGTAAGCTATGAAGCCACACCGCTTGATGGATTGTACTGTGCTTCAACATGCGAGTATTATTATGGTGTGTGTATAAAAGGTAAGACATATTATCTGCCGTTTTGTTTCGCAATATTATGCAAAAGCAACGTTTCTTACCTTCTGATACCTGCTGATCTGTATTTGGGTTCTGCATAAATGCTGAAAAATAGCGCGTGTCCGCACCGACGCCGTAGTCGATAAGCTTCTTCTTTTTCTCTATCTTCTTGTTATGTGACATTCATCCTCCGCTGTTGCCATTTCTAATATAAAGTAGTGTAAAGTTCAACTTATATCTGTCAGTAAACTCTTCATTAAAGTGCTAAAACATACCGGTGTAGTGAGTTTACATTATTCACCCAAGGGACTTTAGTTATTAGAGTTCCGGTCGGAGGGTTTATCACAGGACACATTTCCGGTGTTGTTGTTTCCGGATGAGGAGATGCTGCTCCGTTGTTGATTGAAGTAAAGTCTGAATGTCATTAAAACAGTTAGCTCCATCTTTTGACACTTCTTCCACTCCCATCCTTGCACGCTACACCGCTACAACAAAGATGACGGGGAGAAGATGCGCCAAAGGTGAGCCACGTAAATAAGACCGCCAGCAAAACGGCACACCCGGAAGCGACTGTCAGAAAGCGGCTTGAAGATGATCTGTAGTAAGGCTGCAACGACGCGTTGACTTCGTCGACGTCATCGGTTACGTAAATACGTCGACTCCGTTTTTGTGCGTCGACGCGTCGCATATTTACGTCACACTACCGTCATGGCGAAGCGCAAAGCAGACGATCAAAGCAGACGATGCGAGCGGTGCGAGCGAGGGAGAAAAATCACGCCAAAAGTCGTCAAAAGTGTGGGAGTATTTCAATACACGGCCTAATAATGTTGTTGTATGCACGCTGTGTCGAGCGGAAATGGCCTATCATAGCAGCACAACGGCTATGAACGAACATTTGAAAAGAAAACCATCAACCATCAACTAGTCAATCGTCCGCGTGAGCATACGTTGTCATCATTACACAAAAACATGAATGTGTCATTTGTATCTGCTAGGGGTGTAACGGTACGTGTTTTGTATTGAACCGTTTCGGTACGGGGGTGTACCGAACGAGTTTCTAAGCTACAGCTAAAGTGTTAACAAGCTGCTTTGCTCATTCTGCCTCTGTGTCAGCACGC
This sequence comes from Entelurus aequoreus, assembly GCF_033978785.1. NCBI lineage: Eukaryota > Metazoa > Chordata > Actinopteri > Syngnathiformes > Syngnathidae > Entelurus > Entelurus aequoreus. Next base: position 36,648,212 of record NC_084754.1, on the reverse strand, counting down.
AGCATTGTCCCACCCACACAACCATCTGATTGGTACACACGAAGCATTATCAGCCAATCAGCAGTGCGTATTCAGAGTGTTACCAGCCAATCAGCAGTGCGTATTCAGAGCGCATGTAGTCAGCAGATAGGTGTTTAGCAGGTGAGCATCAGGCAGCGGACTCTCCCCAAATGATAATAAACACCTCCCAGACAACTACTAGTAACATCACTATGAGCCCGTTGACCTTCTAGAAACTTAAACTGCAGCTCAGCTCGCTTGCAGTCCTGGCTTGAGGTGAAGGCTAATTACCTCTCAGTTCCAGCCACATCGACCCCTTCTGAGCGCCTATTTTCAGCTGCTGGGAATATTGTAAACAAGAAAAGAACCAGAGCATGTAGACATGCTAACCTTTCTTCATTACAACTGTTAGACACTCACTGGAATGAGTAGAATTGGTTATTGTGTACTGTGTTGGACTGGATGTTTATTTTGCACATTTTAAAAGCAATACTTAATGTTTACAGTGCTCCAGAATATTTAGATTGGCACTTTTTTGTATTGGATGTTTATCTTTATTTTTGCACATTTTAGCAAATAAGCAATACTTTCACTTTTGTTGAAATGTTTACACTGTTGTTACAGAATATTTCGTTTTGCACTTTTTTGTATTGGATGTTTATCTTTATTTTTGCACATTTTAAAGCAAAACAAGCAATACTTTTACTTTTGAAATGCTTATACTATTGCAGAATATTAAGATTTGCACTGGATGTTGACTTTTATATTTGCACATTAAAAAGCAAATAAGCTACTTTTAATTTTGTTAAATGTTAAAAGTTTTAAATGTTTACATTGTTACAGAATATTTAGTCATGTTGTTGTCAATGTTGGTCATACTTCTTTTTTTTGTTGTAAATAAAAGCCATGCCTTTTGAAAAAACTGGCCTACATTTATTTTTTCATCTTCATTTTGAATAAAAAAATAATCGGTAAAAGGAAAAATAATCTATAGATTAATCGAAAAAAAATCTATAGATTAATCGAAAAAAATTATCTATAGATTAATCGATAGAAAAATAATCGTTAGCTGCAGCCTTAATCTGTAGAACATAAACAATGCAACATTTTGACCAAAGAACCACCATTACATGTTATTTAGATCACAAGGAAGTGTTTTACATTTCGAAAAAAATTATAATAATCTAACTCCTTTAATGCGCCCTTTAATCCGGTGCACCTAATATATGAAAAAAGATCAAAAATAGACCGGCAGTGCGCCTTATAATCTGGTGCACCCTATGGTCCAGGAAATACGGTACTCTGACAAGTGTCGTTTATCCAAAATGGTACTTAAGTAAATGTAGTGCGCTACTACATGTCAAGCGTTGTCTTGATTTTAGGGATGCAGATGAATGAGGGAGCAGCGTAAAGTAAAAAGGGGTATTTGTTAACAAATGAACAAAAAGCGAGAGCAACGGGGAAGTGCTCTGACCGGACAGGCTATGACGAAACGAAACAAAATGCAAAACATTTACGGGTAAATGTGGAGTAGACGGCATCCACACATACGAGTGTAGCTGCAATAAGCATCAAAAAGGGATCGTCTCTGGTCATTAACAAATAGAGAATCGAAAACATCCACAAACAATGTCCTGTCCACGAAGGGAGAAAAAGGATCAACTTAAATAGTCTTGATTGCTCACAGAAAGCGGGTGAGGGGAAATGCTCTGTGACAAAAGAGAAGCAGCCACGGGAAAACACTAACAAAACCAGAAGAGCCGCCAAAAATTAAAAAAAAGCACAAAACACGAACTAACACAAAACACCAACAAAACCCAACATAAAAGCACGGCCTGGTGTAACCAGCCGTGCCACTACACACCTCTGGTAAAGTGTAGTGTTGTCCGAAACCAATATTTTGGTACCGGTACCGGTACTAAAATGATCTCGATACTTTTCGATACTTTTCTAAATAAAGGGGACCACAAAAAATTGCATTTTTGGCTTTATTTTAACAAAAAATCTTAGGGTACATTAAACATATGTTTCTTATTGCAATGTTTTCCTTAAATAAAATAGTGAACATACAAGACAACTTGTCTTTTAGGAGTAAGTAAATAAGCAAAGGCTCCTAATTAGTCTGCTGACGTATGCAGTAACATATTGTGTCATTTTCTATTCTATTATGTTGTCAAAATTATTAGGGACAAGTGGTAGAAAATGTATTATTCATTTACATGTTCATTTACTGTTTATATCTGTGTACTTTCTCTTTTAACATGTTCTATCTACACTTCTGTTAAAATGTAATAATCACTTATTCTTCTGTTGTTTGATACTTTACATTAGTTTTGGATGATACCACAAATTTGGGTATCAGTCCGATACCAAGTAGTTACAGGATCATACATTGGTCATATTCAAAGTCCTCATGTGTCCAGGGACATATTTCCTGAGTTTATAAAAATAGTATACATTTTTAAAAAACGAAAGAAGATTTTGTGATGCCAAAAAATATCGACGTAATCATAGTAGCACCGACTGGATACGCTCTTGTACTTGGTATCATTACAGTGGATGTTAGGTGTTGATCCACCCATGGCATTTGTTTACATTTTGACGCCGGTGAGCTACGGTGTGTAGTGAAGCATGTTTAGCTATTCCTCGTCCTGCAGTGATAATGAAACTTGTAAGAAACTTACTTTATTTGTCGCCATGGGGGCGATTTAGGGGTTTAGAAGTAGCTAAAACACTGCCGACAGCGGCTGGACTTTAGCCGCAAGCTCGCGAGCCATCTCTTAAAGCACCTCTTCCTGAGGGCATTTCAGTGTTATAACTTCACCTTTATCTTTAGTTTTTAAACGCGTCCATTCTCCCTTTTCTGTCCCCACACTGTGTCTGCTTGTAAGTACTCTGTGATTGTGCGCTGCCGAACATGCTCCTCTGCTCGTAAACCAGCAATGACACGACATGACGACGACGGGGGGGAGGGGGGTGGTGGACCGGTACTATTTAGAGGCGGTATAGTACCGAATATGATTGATTAGTATCGCGGTACTATACTAATATTGGTATACCGTACAACCCTAGTAAGGTGAAAAGATAACCATAGCTCCTGTACTGGAATCTACTGCAGCATTGGAAAGTGAACCATCTGTTCTGACAAACACATTATAGAAACACTCATTCTGAGGCAGTCCATCCCTATGTCTAGTCATCCAAATAGCCTTGATCTGTGTCAATCAGCAGCAGTCTGTGACAAATAGGCATTGCGATGAAGCATAGCACACACGCTAACGCCGCTGGGGAAAGTAATTATATGGCAGGTGGTGAGTATTTTACTACTCTGGCAGCCTCGTTTTGTTTGAGTGTTGAGAGAGAAAACATACGAGCGCTATGAGCGAATGGCTCTTGTCACGTGTTGCGTTCACGCCAGCAGTGGGGAAAGCATCTTGAACGCAGCACGATCACCTGAAGGCATCGTTGATCGTAGCGGCAGCCACGTTACACACCTTCTGTCCATCTTCTCTGACTCTGACATGCATGCAAAGCCTCCGTTCATCACTCGCCATTTCATCCGTAGAAAAAAAACAACTCCTGGATGAACCATAGAATCCTGTAAAAAAGAAACTACTTGAAGGGGTCGGCGTGTTCCTGTTGGCCATGGCTGAATAAAAAGGTCCAATGCACTTAGTGAGGCATTAATTACCCCACTTGAAGGGAAGCGAAGACAAGGTTAACTTCACATAATGGACTCTGTCAACACCGGCTTTTACATGCATGTTTGAGGATTAGCCAGCAGTCCACCATTGTTATTTGTACACTTAAATATAATGGACTTGATTAAACGAGTTCCTGGGAGATGGGGTAGATGCAATATTCCACGTGTTTAAAGGCCTACTGAAACCCACTACTACCGACCACGCAGTCTGATAGTTTATATATCAATGATGAAATCTTAACATTGCAACACATGCCAATACGGCCGGGTTAACTTATAAAGTGCAATTTTAAATTTCCCGCCACACTTCCGGTTGAAAAAGCCTTCGGAGGATGACGTATGCGTGTGACGTAGCCCGGGGAACAGAGGTATGCCTTCCCCATTGAGTACAATACAAAAAAGCTCTGTTTTCATTTCATAATTCCACAGTATTCTGGACATCTGTGTTGGTGAATCTTTTGCAATTTGTTTAATGAACAATGTAGGCTGCAAAGAAGAACGTTGTAGGTGGGATCGGTGTATAGCGGCTGGCTGTAGCAACACAACAAGGACTACTCACTTGGATAGCAGACGCGCTAGCCGATGCTAGCCGCCCACCGGCCACCGCACGGATGATCGGGTGAAGTCCTTCATCGCGCCGTCGATCGCTGGAACGCAGGTGAGCACGGGTTTGGATGAGCAGAGCAGATGAGGGCTGGCTGGCGTAGGTGGAGCGCTAATGTTTTTATCATAGCTCTGTGAGGTCCGGTTGCTAAGTTGCTAAGTCAGCCTTAGCATCGTTAGCAACAGCATTGTTAAGCTTTGCCAGGCTGGGATCTATTAACCTTGTAGTTAAAAAATGTCTGGTTTTTGGTGCAATATCTACATAGGTGTATAGAGGCCCATTTCCAGCAACTATCACTCCAGTGTTCTAATGGTACAATGTGTTTGCTCATTGGCTCAGAAGGCTAATTGATGATTAGAAAACCCTTGTGCAATCATGTTCACACATCTGAAGACAGTTTAGCTCGTTACAGAAGCTACAAAACTGACCTTCCTTTGAGCAGATTGAGTTTCTGGAGCATCACATTTGTGGGGTCAATTAAACGCTCACAATGGCCAGAAAGAGAGAACTTTCATCTGAAACTCGACAGTCTATTCTTGTTCTTAGAAATGAAGGCTATTCCACAAAATTGTTTGGGTGACCCCAAACTTTTGAACGGTAGTGTAAGTGATTTTGCCCTCTTAATATGACAATAATAAAAAAACATGTTTTTCATGACCTATGTGCTTGTATTGTATGTCTGGCTGCGGGTCCTGCCTTTAAAAGAAATGTTACCCCTTTCAGAGGTGACATTTAGTTCCTGTTACTTTCTGTCTGTAAAATACATCTTTTTATTAGCATTTATGAAATCTAGTGACAATATTTCATGAATGATATCCTTAGATTAACATTCTTAATAAATGGCAGTAAAATAAGCACACATCTGATTGAGGAGTCAGTGTTACAACCTGGCATTTACACATTGTGTGGCGTTGGGGTTGTCCGACTTTTTGTGTGGCCATAAACGCAGCACTGGCTAAGTGCCATGAGTGCGTGTGTTGGTGCTGGTGAGCGAGCGAGCGGCTTCTGTTGAAACGACGGATGACAAAGTTGGTTTAAGCCTGGTTTGTATGGCAGAAAATTACCAGTTTTTATAGATAAAAGTTTTTTTTACTCATGTTTTTGGTGTGGTTACAAACAGTTTTGCTCAATAAAGTGATTGATGGAATTCCTGTCCGTAAAGTGTCTCGACAGACGATAATTGAACTGTGTTGACAAAGATTGTTTTATTCATTGGGGCCACTCTTGTTGTCACCTGTCACTCACAGAGTTGCATTGCAAAATCATACAGAATAAATTGTAATGTGTTTATTTTGTTTAAAGTTCAGATGGGATTTTTGATTTCCTGCGCGGCGTTAATTTGCTGTGCGCTGAGGACGCGTGAGCGGTGCGCAATAGCGCAGGCGCGCACCTTAGAAGGAACGTTGGACCCTTGTTTACCTTTTTAACCAATGATAAGCAGATTTGTATCCGACACCGCTCTTAGCCAATCATTTGATATGTTACTGCGTTGGGGGCATTTTTTTACGGTCTATGATTGGCTATTGCGCTGCAGCCCAGCAAAGATGAAAAAACTCCGCTCTTCAAGCCTAGTGCCTCAAAAAGGAGGACAAATACGTGTCCGGCTTGATGCTGCGCCGGACGCCAGACAGGGCATTAAAAATCCAGACTGTCCGGCCTAAATCCGGACACCTGGTCACCCTACACATCGTAGGAGGATATAATAGCTAACTGCTAACAGCCAGCTAGCACCCTGAACAAACGCCATGGGTGGATCTACACCTGAGATCCACTGTAATGATACCGAGTACAATAGCGTATATAGTCGATACTACTATGCCTACGTCGATATTTTTTTATCGTCACAAAATCTTTTTTCCTTTTTTTAAAATTCCCATTTTGTTTATGAACTCAAGAAATACTTCCCTGGACACATGAGGACTTTGAATATGACCAATGTATGATCCTCTAACTACTTGGTATCGGATCGATACCTAAATTTGTGGTATCATCCAAAACTAATGTAAAGTATCCAAACAATAGAAGAATAAGTGATTATTACATTTTAACAGAAGTGTAAATAAAACATGTTAAAAGAGAAACTAACCAGATATTAACAGTAAATGAACAAGTGGATTAATAATACATTTTTACAATTTGTCCCTCATAATTTTGACAAAATAGAATGATAAACAATATGTTTTACTTACACAAGCAGACTAATTAGGAGCCTTTGTTTGCTTACTTACTAGTAAAAGACAAGTTGTCTAGTATGTTCACTATTTTATTTAAGTACAAAATTGTTCTTCGATTGCAATAATAAACATATGTTTAATGTACCGTAAGATTTTGTTGTTAAAATAAAGCCAATAATGCTATTTTTTTGGGGTCCACCTTATTTAGAAAAGTACCGAAAAGTATCGAAATATATTTTGGTACCGGTACTAAAATATTGGTATCGGGACAACACTACTCACTACCTAAACAGCCATTTTCAGCTTCTCCCATCTGGACCGGGGTTTTTAGCCTCAAGAGGCAAAACAAAATGGGACGAATGTGGTTTTGTCCCACCTGCCATCACAGAACTAAATAAGCTGTAGTACCTATTTTTGCCTATATTTATTTTAGTGCAATTTATTATTTTATTTGTTCTTTTATTATTATTTTATTATGGTGTTTTATTCTGGCTTGTCCGAATCTTATCTGATCGGGATTTTATATGTTTTATCCTTTTTATGGGGAACTTTGAGTGCATGTACTATTTTGTGATCTTGGCAATGTTTGTGATGCTTGTTATGCGCTAGGTCTTTGTATTGCATATCTAATATGTGACTTTCTCTGTATGTTTAAATGGATGTCCTGATCTTGCTGGCTGCAAAACAAGTTTATCTTCGGGTACTAATAAAGTAACCTAACCTAACCTTTAACGTCACACAATCCACCATCGTGGGCAATAGAAAAACGCGGCTACAAACCACACAGTTTGCTTTGTAGACATAATTTTTCACCTTTTTCAGCCACATATTTTCCTTTCCTCAATCAAAATTGTATTTCTGCAGCCTTTTCGTTTTGTTCCTCGGAGGAGAATGCTTATTAAGGTTGTTACTCGTATGCTTCGCATCTGTCTCTGCGTCATCCCTGTCAGCCATACTTTTTGTTATTGTTGCTGAGTGGAGATGACGGCTCAGACACCAGGAGGAAAGTGATGTTCAAAGATATATATATACATATATATATATACACACTACCGTTCAAAAGTTTGGGGTCACCCAAGCAATTTTGTGGAATAGCCTTCATTTCTAAGAACAAGAATAGACTGTCGAGTTTCAGATGAAAGTTCTCTTTTTCTGGCCATTTTGAGCGTTTAATTGACCCCACAAATGTGATGCTCCAGAAACTCAATCTGCTCAAAGGAAGGTCAGTTTTGTAGCTTCTGTAACGAGCTAAACTGTCTTCAGATGTGTGAACATGATTGCACAAGGGTTTTCTAATCATCAATTAGCCTTCTGAGCCAATGAGCAAACACATTGTACCATTAGAACACTGGAGTGATAGTTGCTGGAAATGGGCCTCTATACACCTATGTAGATATTGCACCAAAAACCAGACATTTGCAGCTAGAATAGTCATTTACCACATTAGCAATATATAGAGTGTATTTCTTTAAAGTTAAGACTAGTTTAAAGTTATCTTCATTGAAAAGTACAGTGCTTTTCCTTCAAAAATAAGGACATTTCAATGTGACCCCAAACTTTTGAACGGTAGTGTGTGTATATATATATATATATATATATATATATATATATATATATATATATATATATATATATATATATATATATATATATATATATATATATATATATATATATATATATATATAATAATAACAAACAATACTACTAAACTATAGAATGGAGTGTGTGACCAAAATCCAAGAGTGTGTGGTGTAAGACTATGTGTATAATTAGTTGTGTTTATTACCGAGTGTTGAGGAGAGAGAGAGCGAGAGAAGCGGCAAGGTCCGTGTCCAGGCGAGGGTCGAGGATAGGGGCGAGGCAGCGTAGTCCGTGTCCGAGCAGGGGTCGAGGAACGAGGGAGGCAGTCAGAATCCAAAGGGGAACGACAGGAGATCACGACGGGAAAACTCGGGAAAGCACTGTGGGAGATCAACAAAGGACATCAGACACGGAGGGAAACGCAGAGAGCAAAAGAGAGCATAAAGCTTGTGTCTGCTTACGGTACACAATAGAGAACTAAATTCCCACATGGATCTTTGGGTCCACTGGTTCCTTACACAGCTCCCCTCTCATCAGGTCCAGGTGCGCTGATTTGTGATCGTCCGCAGGCTTGCCGGCATGTGGGCGTGACGTGCCTGTGGGCGCGTGCCGAGGCGCAGCAAGCAGAGCGCAAAGATGAGGGCACCTTGGAATGCGCCCTGGCCGTGACACTTTTGTGTTCTTGTTTGTTTTCTTCCGGTATTTTCGTCGCACAAGTTAGTGCTTCAAGCAATGACATGAGCCGACTTCTGCGTTGTAATCTCACACATGAGCAGGTAAGGGCTGCCACTTTACCGTAACATGCAATATAAAAGCGCCTTGTCCATGCAATAATTCCATTGAAAAAAAAGAAAATATTCAGTCTAAGCCTGGGCCCCTGGAGAGGGGGTCCAGACTGAGGCCAAAGGAAGAAAAACCTCATAGCCATAGCACACATAAACATGTGTGTGTTAGAATAATTTTGTATATATTATCACACAACTTTTATGCTTAAGGGCCTTTTGCTATAATTATTGTCAATTGTGCTGCAGTGGTATTTTTATTTGTCTGTGCAAAGCTGGCAATCCAAAAGATTGCAAGGCAGTCTGGTATCAGTGTTTGTGTCCAGGAACGGCCTGCTGACTGCCAAGGTCAAACATCGCCGTGACGCAGACAGAGCAGAGACAAGGCGATATCACCAGCGTCAACACATTTGCATTTTTGTATAATCATATATTGTGTCTAACTGGAGTTGTCGAGATTACCCCCTTCCCTCAGCGACAGCTTCAGTGATGTAAACAGGGACCTCCCAAATAAATAGAGGAAGCATGCGGGCTGGACTTTTAGAACGTAGTTTGGATCTGTAACTAGAATACAGCCCAAAACACGTGTCTCCTCATTGAGCCAAATTGAACAACAACAAAAAAACATATACACTGTGGTGGCCTCTGCAGTGTTCCATGCCATTGTCTGCTGGGGTGGGGGACGCATGGCCAGAGACAGCAGCAGGCCCAACAAAGCAACCAAGAGAGCCGACTCCACCCTGGGCCGCCCACCAACTCTCGGCCAGTGTCCAGTCCGCATGGATGAGCGAGGATACGCCCAAGGAGACCGAGGTGTCCGATACCTGCTCATTCAGCCAAGAGTCCGTCCCGGCGCTCAGTACTAGCTCCGCATCCCTGCCTCTTCATTCGCATCTCCTCCAGTCTCTCCAAACGGACTCTGGTGTGGCAGGGACCCAGCAGCTGGTCTCCATGGCCAAAAGGCTACCGGAGGTAGATCCAGAAGTTCACAAAAAAGCACCGCGGAAGTCACTAAAGTGCCACCCCTTGTCACACAGCCCCAAAGGGTCCCGAACCAAAAGGCAAAAAACACCACATGAAAACAAGAGGGAAACATCAGGAACACAAAAGGATGACACAAGAGCACTGAGCTCCTGCCACCAGCAGCCACTACAGCGGCGCCATCTCGGGAAAAAAATAAATAAAAAAATAAAAAAATTCAACAATTAACAATAATGTGGCTAATGTGTGTTATCTTATTTAAACATGGGTAGCAGTTCATGTTTAAAGGGGAATAGAAATCTGCTTTCATTCATTTTTGATTGGCGAAAATGAGAAAAAGTCCAGACCGTGAAGTCAACTGCTAATGCTAACTGTAGACTGGTGGCTAGATCCAAAGTAAACATTTACTAGCTATTACAATAACAATAATGTGTGTTGGCTCTTTTAAACATGGGTAGCAGTCAATGTTTTAAACAGTTGAGATCTGCCAAATTTCATTTTCGATTGGCTAAAATGAGAAAAAGTCCAGACATTGAAGTCAATTGCCAATGCTAACTACAGACTGGGTAGCTCCTCTGTCACTCGCTACTGACAGTATAACTTTATTTTAATCTTTCTCTCTAAATTACTGAAATTGTTGTTAAAGCTGATGTACTTTTAGAAAACAGTTAACAATAAACAATTACTTTCTTCAAATTTAATGCTAAAGGTTAAAATTAACGCTAGCAAGCTGCTAGGGCTAGTTACATACAGTATAACGTTTTTCATTATAATGGATGTTGAGGTAATTTAAAATCAATAAAAACAATTACGGTACTAAAATGTCTTTGGCTTTTAAATAGATGGTCTGTTAAAATAAGATAAGATCGCTAATGTTAGCTGGCCGCTGACTGGTTAGCTGGTTTACACATCATCACAGATCAACATTTTTTTATTACTCACTGCATCATTCTATTAGTGTTTTTTGCATAAGTATTTATTGTTTTGACATACACATTAACAGTGGTTGACTTATATTATACTTACAATGTTGTTTTAGACATGTTGAAAGTTAATTCCAGCTGTGTGATTGGTTTGACCGAGGAAATGTAAAAAAAATGCTTTATTGTCGAGAAATTTACCCCATGCAAGCATGAAGATCAGAAGGGAGGTTGGATTTTTTTCCAGTCACATGTTGGGTTACTTCAGTCAGCGCCCGAGCGACTGATCCCACATCTGATCTGTGGCTCAAAGTTGAATCTTAGGTTTTTTTCCAAAGGTAAATGACGTAGGAAAACATTGACCCATCTTTGCCTTTTGCAGGTCATCCAAACAAGAACTAATGAGCAGAGGAGGACGCCGAAAATATCTGGCCTATTTCTCTAAATTGGTGCACCTCTCGGGGTCAGTTGGCCTCCATGTTTATTACTCCATTTTATTATTATGTGAATACCACAAGGCCAGGGCCGTTTCCCCCTGAAAGAATATCGCTGTATGCCCCTGTTCTGTCGAACTAGACTGCTCTCTCATAAAAAATAAAAAATAAACTACCAGTAGCTTTCTCACGCTGTAATTGTCTACATGCTTACTGGTCAGAAGAGACACTGAAAAAACATCATTCAAAATCAGGCAGCTGCTTTTTTCTGTCCTATTCATTGCCACCTTCAATTTTGTTGTTTTTGAGTGTTCTTGACGGTGCCTGGTGTAACACACCCAATTTGGTTACTTTTTTACGATTACCATCTTGACAAGTCAGAGTATTATTATGTAAAGTTACTTGTCTTATTCTCATTTCACTAATTTGCCACATGTTATTACACCGCTGAGTGCAAATACATTTTTCAATTGACCACTCAACAAACATATAGTGGATATTTGATTGTATTTAGCAATCAAGCACTGACATGCTAAAAAACCCGAAGTGTCCTGGCTCAAGATAGTCCACATTTAAATATGTAGCATTTAACTGAAATTGTGCGCAATATTTTTAGAACAGGCTCGTCGCTATTGGGTAGGCAAAAGATGCAATCCCCTGACAACTGTTTTTGTTATTTTCTGTTAGCTTTGGACTCTTTTAGTTCCTTTTTGGGACATCTCTGAGTTTGGTTTGGTTACCATGGTTACTTATTATTTCCACCTGGCTCTGATTAGTGTTCGCCCGCTCACCTGCTTCGCGAGCACTAATCAGAGGCATTATTTAAGCATGCCTTTGCCAGTCAGTCGGCCTGCCGTCATTGCTCTTTTCATGCCACAGTTTCATGCTTGTTTCATGCTTAGTTCATGCTGCTCATTCCATGTCCTATTCCAAGTTTATTTTGCTAGTTATTTGTTTCATGCTACAGTAAGTCTTGTTTGTTCCAAGCCATAGTTTATGCTGTTTATTTCATGCCACAGTTTTGTGTTTGTTCCACGCCATAGTTTATGCTGTTTGTTTCATGCCACAGTTTCGTGTTTGTTCCACGCCATAGTTTATGTTTGTTTACCTCATGCCCTGCCAAGATTTCTTGAGAAGATTAAAATCATCTCCTACCTCACGCTGTCGTCCGGAGTTGTCCGTTCTGCATTCCCAGGAGAACGACCCCGCAGTGAGCCGCAAAACCCCCTCGTGACAACAACGACTAGTCAAAAGCAACTTTGTGATTCTATCACAAATACCAAAACAATGTCGAAGACAGTCAGAATCCCCCTTGAGAGGTCCCTTCCAGCAGCCAAAAGTCTCATATGCACAATAACACTGACAAAGAGGAATGAATTAATGGCAATATGCGCAGCACGGTGGGACAGGGGTTAGTGCATCTGCCTCACAATATGAAGGTCCTGAATAGTCTTGGGTTCAATCCCGGGCTCGGGATCTCTCTGTGTGGAGTTTGCATGTTCTCCCCGTGACTGCGTGGGTTTCCTCCGGGTACTACGGCTTCCTCCCAACTCCAAAGACATGCACCTGGGGATAGGTTGATTGGCAACACTAAATTGGCCCTAGTGTGTGAATGTGAGTGTGAATGTTGTCTGTCTATCTGTGTTGGCCCTGCGATGAGGCCGCGACTTGTCCAGGGTGTACCCCGCCTTCCGCCCGATTGTAGCTGAGATAGGCACCAGCACCCCCCGCGACCCCAAAAGGGACAAGCGGTAGGAAATGGATGGATGGATGTTGGCCCTGCGATGAGGTGGCCACTTGTCCAGGGTGTAGGGTTGTACGGTATACCGATATTAGTATAGTACCGCGATACTGATGAATCATATTCGGTACTCTACAGCCTCTAAAAAGTACCGGCCCCCCACATCATTGTTGGTTTTACGAGCAGAAGAGCATGTTCGGCAGCGCACAATCTCAGAGTACTTATGAGCGATAAAGGTGAAGTTATAACACTGAAACGCTCTCAGGAAGAGGTGCTTTAAGACACGGCTAGCTAGCCAGCGGTTAAAGTCCATCCGCAGCCTGCAGTGTTTTAGCTACCGTATTTTCCGCACCATAAGCCGCACCTAAAAACCACAATTTTTCTCAAAAGCTGACAGTGCGGCTAATAACCCGGTGCGCCTTATATATGGATTAATATTAATATCTATTTTCATAAAGTTTAGGTCTCGCAACTACGGTAAACAGCCGCCATCTTTTTTCCCCGTAGAAGAGGAAGCGCTTCTTCTTCTACGGTAAGCAACCGCCCCCATAGAAGAGGAAGCGCTTCTTCTTCTACTGTAAGCAACGGCACCTGCCCCCGTAGAAGAAGAAGCGCGCGGATATTACGTTTCATTTCATTTGTGTGTTTCTGTAAAGACCACAAAATGTCTCCTACCAAGAGACACGCGTACAATGTTCCACTGACTTTTGATATTCCTGTGAACCGCACTGTGGATACAACGGGAGCACGTACGGTGAATATTCTCACCAAAGAGAATGAGAAGTCGTCCTACTGTGGTTCTAGCTTGCCATGCTAACGGCCAGAAACTTCCACCCATGGTGATATTCAAAAGGAAGACCTTGCCAAAAGAGAACTTTCCAGCCGGCGTCCTCATAAAAGCTAACTCGAAGAGATGGATGGATGAAGAAAAGATGAGCGAAGACACCGGGTGACTTTTTTCACGCAGCTCCGTCCCTGTTGATCTACGACTGCATGCGCGTCCACATCCCTGATGGTGTCAAAAAACAAGTGAAGCACACCGAAGAAGAAGAATTCGAGGGATTTGTGGATGAGTAATAACTTCAGAAAGTGAGCTTTAAATGTTTATTTTGTGTGTTGTGTGACACTAACGTTCGAGCAACGTTGAGTTATTGATGTTGCTATTGCTCTGCACTATTTTGAGTGTTACTATTTTTGTGATTGCACATTTGCACATTACATTTTGGGAGTGAACAGAGTTGTTAGAACGCTGGTTTGTAATATATTATTAAAGTTTGACTGACCTATCTGACTGTTTTGTTGACATTCCCTTTAGCGTAGCGTAGGTGCGGCTAATAGCACGGGGCGGCTAATAGGTAAACAAAGTTTTGAAATATGCCGTTCATTGAACGTGCGGCTTACAACATGGGCGCCTTATGGTGCGGAAAATACGGTACTTCTAAATCACTAATCCTCGCCTCCATGCTGACAAATAAAGTAAGTTTCTTACAAGTAACATTATCACTGCAGGATGAGGAATAGCTAAACATGACGCCATAGGTGGATCTACACCTGACATCCACTGTAATGATACCAAGTACAGGAGTGTATCTAGTCGATACTACTATGATTACGATATTTTTTATCATCACAAAATCTTTCTTTTCTTTAAAAAAAAATCGTATTAGGTTTATAAACTCAGGAAATACATCCCTGGACACATGAGGACTTTGACTATGACCAATATATGATCGTGTGACTACTTGGTATCGGTTTGATACCTACATTTGTGGTATTATCCAAAACTGATGTAAAGCATCCAAACAACAGAATAGTAAGTGATTATCACATTTTTACAGAAGTGTAGATAAAACATGTTAAAAGAGAAAATAACCAGATACTAACGGTAAATGAACAGGTGGATTAATAATACATTTTCTACCAATTGTCCTTCATAATTTTGACAACATAATAGAAAGGAAAATGACACAATATGATACTGCATATGTCAGCAGACTAATTAGCAGCTTTTGTTTGCTTACTTACTACCAAAAGACAAGTTGTATTGTATGTTCACTATTTTATTTAAGGACAAACTTGCAATAAGAAACATATGTTTATTGGACCCTAAGATTTTTTGTTAAAAAAAAGCCAATAATGCCATTTTTTGTGGTACCCTTTATTTAGAAAAGTATCGAAATCCATTTTTGTACCCGTAGTGCGCATTCATCTGTGCGCTGGGCACACCTCCAAGAGCGTGGCAGGCACGCGCCACTCCGGCTGCAGCAAGCGGCTGCATTTAATCATCAGCAATTTACGCACCTGTCGCTGATGAGAAGACCTGCCTTCTTAAGCCAGAGCAACCTGCTATCCTGTGCCAGAACGTAGCGATCTGTTCCCGTACAGTAAGCCGTCATTCAAGCTCTATGTGTTCCTCTCCCGTTTGTTCATTTGTCTCGTGTTTCCTTGTCGATCCAGCATCCTTCCTCCTTTCCCGCATTACAAGCAGTGTGTCTCGTCTCCCTGTGTTCCCCTCTGGTTCTGTGGCTGCCCCCTTTGGATCTCAACCTCCCGCCTGGAACACGGACTTTGACGCCTTGCTATTGCCCCCGACTTCCTCCCTGTTCTCATGGACCTCCGAGCCATCCTTGCTAGGATTTCCGCCTCTCGCTCAACATTTCTGGTAACACACTACAGTTAATTTTCCACACATATTCGCACACAACACACATAGTTTGGATTATTTACACACTTGATTTATTATTCATATATATTATGTATATATATAAATAATCATAGAGTTAAACGACGTCCCCGCTGTCTGTGCCGTCTTCTTCCCCTGTACAAACCGTAACAATAATGAAATCAAGAAGCCATGACTCGCCAAAGAAAAGCCTATGAAAAATGTTTTAAAGTAAAAGTACAGGCATATATACAGTGTTGGGTTAGTTACTGAAAACCAGTAACTAGTTACAATTACTAGTTACTTTATTTCAAAAGTAACTCAGTTACTAACTCAGTTACTTACACCAAAAAGTATTGCGTTACTGTGAAAAGTAACTATTTAGTTACTTCTTCCCCCCCCCCCCCCCCCTTTTTTTAAGGCTCCCATTAATGCCCTTTTAGCCTTCATTTCAGTACTGTTATTGCACTGGAGAATAATACAATCTGTTGATCAACTTGACATGCATTTGCATCACTGAACTCAGAAAGCAATGTGGTCTACATACAACACACAAAGACAAAGATATGTTTCAAAGGGCCAATTTATTTCAGGCCAGAAAAAATTGACAAAACTATTTTAAATAGCTGCAACATAATGGCACTTTAACTTTAACTCTAAGTAGATAGGATCTTTGATCCAAGACACAACTTACATTTAACTAAAATGTTATTTTCTTTGTGCTCGACACAAGAAAAGTATTGAGAATGTCTCCATGTTAAAAAACTCGACTTCTGGCTTCGCCATGATGTCTTGTTAGTTGTTATGAGAGTAGCGTATGTGTGTGTGTGTGTGGCCCTTTAAGATATGACAGCATGAGAGGTGAGTGACGTCAGTGAGTGAGTGGGCGAGAGAGGTGAGGGAGCGGTGACAGTGAGTGCGTGTAGGTGCTCTAGCTTGGTGGATGGCTGCGTGCAATAAAGTCACAAAGTTGCAACAAACCGCCGGGCTCGTCATTCACCCTCAGCTGTAAAGACCCTCTTCCGGGTAAAGTGAAGGTTGTTAGACCCGAAGTACGGCTCTGGAGGAACGTCTCCCCTGCTGGGAGGCGTGCTTTCTGTGGGTGGGGGAAAGCACGCCTCTTCTTTTCCACCGGAGCGCTCCAATAAAACACACTCAGATCTTCAGTTTCTAGCCGATACTACATAAAATTAACGTAAAATAACTCAGTAACGCATCATGCAGTAACGGTAACTGAGTTACTGTATATAAAAAAATAACGCGTTAGATTACTAGTTATCGCCGAAACTAACGGCGTTACAGTAATGCGTTACTTAGTAACGCGTTAGTCCCAACACTGCATATATAGCACAATACATTGGAAGCAGACACCACAGTAAACATACTTAAAGAGATCATAATTTCTCCTTGATTGTTGGTCCAAAGCTAATGACGATTTTGGCAAAATAAGGGTAATACTTTTTATTTTTGGTTGTTGTCCGAGTTAGAGAGCTGCCGGTCACTAAACTGCATGAATATAGCGAGCCGCAAAATTATTATTACATATACCAAAATGCATATTTTATTGTAAAATTTATGAGCTGGGGTATATTAAGACTTTTATTTAGACCCCTTATTTTGTTTTAAATCGTCAGGAAAACGAACTAACAATATAAACATTTTTAAATGATCAGTACTGTGAACTGATGTATTTGATGTAAAGTAGTTAAAGGCCTACTGAAACCCACTACTACCGACCACGCAGTCTGATAGTTTATATATCAATGATGAAATCTTAACATTGCAACACATGCCAATACGGCCGGGTTAACTTATAAAGTGCAATTTTAACTTTCCCGCTAAACTTCCGGTTGAAAAACTCCTTTGGATATGACGTATGCGTGTGACGTAGCCAGTAGAACAGAGGTATGGCTCTTCCTATCCCCCATTTACTTCCGGGGTCATTTCCTCTTACGTCATTTCCTCTTACTTACGTCATTGACAGCGATCGATATAATCCAAATCTCCTGAAAATGGTGGTGTCACTGAGATAGATATTGTACGGAATATGTACTTCACTGTGCAACCTACTAATAAAAGTCTCAATCAATCAATCAAAAATAGAATCCAAATCTCCTGAAAATGGTGGTGTCACTGAATTATATTTGTCTTTATCTTTCCCAGGGGACTTATGTCAAACACCAGCAGGCTTCGAAACATTTCAAGCGTAGTGTTAGGGCCGCTGCTGGGAACTTCTGTCTTCGTGGTAACGTGCAAAAAATATTAATTCATATATAATACTGTTAAATGTCTGTACTTTAAATCAACATTATTGTTGAAACCATTTCACTAATATTAATTAATATATAATAATGTTGAATGTCAAAAATTCCTAGTTTGTGAACCTGTTCTCAAACAATGGCAATAAAACTATTCTGATTCTGATTCTGATTCTGATCTTACTTCACTGAGGTACATATGTGCACATAAATGTCATTTTAATTTAGTTCACTTACACAGAGAACTAAAAAAAACTGAATTTAACGAATAAATTTAGTTTTAATAAAGTTTGATAATGTTGATTGATAATGAATTAACTTATTGTACACTGTTATTCATAAAGTACTATCTATCCATCTATCTATTTCCGCATATGTCCACGAGTCAAATGTGCAGTCAGGAATATCCTCAAGTTAATTTGTCGGATTAATACTTGTCCGATTAATACAGACGTTTTGTTAACGCTATATTATAAAAAAATTTAAAAAACAGTGACAGGCAGTCAAAGCCGAAGTGCTATCGATCGCTGTCAATGACGTAAGAGGAAATGATGTAAGTAAGAGGAAATGACGTAAGAGGAAATGACCCCGGAAGTAAATGGGGGATAGGAAGGTTTTTGTAATGGGAAGAAAATTGGCGTGAAAGCTCCCCCATTGAGGCCAATACAAAAAGCTCTGTTTTCATTTCAAAATTCCGCAGTATTCTGGACATCTGTGTTGGTGAATCTTTTGCAATTTGTTTAATGAACAATGGAGATTGCAAAGAAGAAAGTTGTAGGTGGGATCGGTGTATTAGCGGCTGGCTGTAGCAACACAACAAGAGGACTTACTTGGATAGCAGACGCGCTAGCCGATGCGAGCCACCAACCGATGCTAGCCGCCAACCGCATCTGTGATCGGGTGAAGTCCTTCGTCGCGCCGTTGATCGCTGGAACGCAGGTGATCACGGGTGTTGATGAGTAGATGAGGGCTGGCTGGCGTAGGTGGAGGGCTAATGTTTTTATCATAGCTCTGTTAGGTCCGGTTGCTAAGTTAGCTTCAGCGTCGTTAGCAACAGCATTGTTAAGCTTTGCCAGGCTGAGAATTATTAACCGTGTAGTTACATGTCCATGGTTTAATAGTATTGTTGATCTTCTGTCTATCCTTCCAGTCAGGGATTTATTTATTTTGTTTCTATCTGCATTTGAGCCAGATGCTATCACGTTAGCTCAGTAGCTAAAGAGCTTCGCCGATGTATTGTCGTGGAGATAAAAGTCACTGTGAATGTCCATTTCGCGTTCTCGACTCTCATTTTCAAGAGGATATAGTATCCGAGGTGGTTTAAAATACAAATCCGTGATCCACAATAGAAAAAGGAGAGAGTGTGGAATCCAATGAGCCAGCTTGTACCTAAGTTACGGTCAGTGCGAAAAGAGATATGTCTTTCACTGCATTCTAGTTCGTCACTCTAACGTTCCTCATTCACGAATCTTTCATCCTCGCTCAAATTAAAGGGGTAATCGTCGCTTTCTCGGTCTGAATTGCTCTAGCTGCGTTGAAAACAATAGGAAAATATGAGGAGGTGAACAACTGACTATGTCACGCTACTTCCGGTAGGGGCAAGGCTTTTTTTTATCAGAGACCAAAAGTTGCGATCTTTATCGTCGTTGTTCTATACTAAATCCTTTCACCAAAAATTTGGCAATATCGCGAAATGATCAAGTATGACACATAGAATGGATCTGCTATGCCCGTTTAAATAAAAAAAAAAATCATTTCAGTAGGCCTTTAAAAATACATTGGTTTCTTTGCAGTTTAAGGCTGCTGAGAACATCGTTCAGGTTAGTGTACGGTATCAAAACAAATACTGTATCCTTAAATAACGGTTGTTTTAAGATGTATGCAATTTATTCGATATTGTTATTCAAATAAAGATTATAAAAAAGAAAATCATGGTAACGGTGGCGGCGTGCGGAAGTGACGTTGTCTTCGCGCATGCGTGGATCGTGTGGTGACGCCCCTCACAGGAACACAACACACTCTTGGAGTAGTCTGTGCGCGGCCTCAATCTGAACTTTTCGAAATACGGTTCAAAAATAAAATAAACTTACCCTTTAGGAAGCCAGAAGTGGAAAGAGGAACAATAACAAAAGAGAGAAGAAACGGCAAAATACCGGTGAGGCCGCTACTTCGTGGCTGTTTTGACACTGAAACTACTGCATGCACGCCAACCTAGCTCAATGTCATGTAAATAAACAAAACAGATGGCCTAATGCTTTTAAATGTGATTTGTTAGACCCATAGTCAGCGTACAAAACGTAAGAATAAGCTGACATTTAAGTAAAGCAATTCAAAATAAAAGAATAAATATAAACCAGCAAGGTGCTCTGCTCAAACTCCTATGCCCCTCTAATGTTTGTCTCTGACGTCACGGTACTGTATTATTCTCTGATTTGTTAGTGCCCTTTTTAACATTTTACAGTAAATGTTACATATATACAGTACATATTGCACAACCTAATGCAGTACATACATAACACACATACATATTTCATCCATCCATTCATTTTCTACCACTTGTCCCTTCGTGGTCGAGGGGGGTGCTGGAGCCTATCTCAGCTGCACTCGGGTGGAAGGCGCGGTACACCCTGGACAAGTCACCAACTCATCGCGGGGCCAACACAGATAGACAGACAACATTCACACTCACGTTCACACACTAGCGCCAATTTAGTGTTGCCAATCAACCTATCCCCAGGTATCAATCAATCAATGTTTACCTATATAGCCCTAAATCACGAGTGTCTCAAAGGGCTGCAGAAGCCACAACGACATCCTCGGCTCAGATCCCACATCAGGGCAAGGAAAAACTCAACCCAATGGGATAACAATGAGAAACCTTGGAGGGGACCGCATCTAGCATAATATTGTGAGAGTCCAGCCCATAGTGCATCTAACATAATAGTGAGAGTCCAGTCCATAGTGGGGCCAGCAGGAGATCATCTAGAGCGGAGACAGGTCAGCAGCGCAGAGACGTCCCCAACTGATGCACAGATGAGTGGTCCACCCTGGGTCCCGACTTTGGACAGCTAGCGTGTCATCTGTTGTCACCGAATCTGTGCCCCCCCCCCCCCCCCCCCCCCCCCCCCCCCCCCCACGAAGGAGAGGGGGGCAGAGCAGAAAAGAAACGGCAGATCAACTGGTCTAAAAGGGGGGTCTATTTAAAGGCCAGAGTATACAAATGTGTTTTAAGATGGGACTTAAATGCTTCAACTGAGGTAGCATCTCTAAGAGTACTGGAGCCCGAATAGAAAACGCTCAATAGCCCGCAGACTTTTTTTGGGCTCTGGGAATCACTAATAAGCCGGAGTTCTTTGAATGCATATTTCTTGCCGGGACATATGGTACAATACAATCAGCAAGATAGGATGGAGCTAGACCGTGGTACATGTCTTTGGAGGTGGTAGGAAGCCGGAGTACCCGAAAGGAACCAACGCAGTCACGGGGAGAACATGCAAACTCCACACAGAAACATCCAGAGCACAGGATCGAACCCAGGACCTTCGTATTGTGAGGCACACGCACTAACCCCTGTACCACCGTGCATATTTCATATTTTATTTTATTCAAGCTCACTGTCCATACAGTCACTTATGGACATTCCATAGCTTAACATGTAGGGCCTGTGCTAATATATATGTAACAAGTGTTCAACTGTTGCACTCCATGCTTGCAAAATATATTTGATCAACTCATTCTTATTTTTCCAACAGTGCCATCAACTTCACCTCAAGTTTCTAAAGTGGACAACGATTTTTTTTTTTTTAAAGATGAGCAATACTACATCCACCACACCAAGGCAGCTTGAGTCCACACCACTTGCCAGTGCTGATGCAACAAAAGGTAGAAGTACAGTATGTTGATAAAAACTTAGTTTATTTTTTTGTTTGCTTGTTTGTATTTCTTTTATCAACTGGTGAACAAACCAAAGTTATTTTCTGTTTCTAGATTGTAAATACTTTGTATTTAAAAATATATTTTTGCATATTTTGTATACATATTTATATTCAAGTGAGGTTAATTGACTGTTTTATAGTAAGGTTAATTACACATTTGATAGAATGTATACATATTGATGTACATGTTATGATTTTTATATTAAACTGTTTTAATTATAAATGTGCAGGACTGAAAAAATGAATGTGTGATGTGCTTCAATTGTTTTTTTTTTGGTGGCGGGGTTGGGGGTCTCATGTACCCACTTTGAGTAGGACCCCTAAATACCTTGAAACAGGCCTGTTTTGGAATATGTCTCATCGAAAAGAGAAATTACATTTCCAGTCGCTGGTGAGTCTGGGCCAGTTCATGTCATTTCAAGCAATGTTCTGTGTTCCAGTTTGTTATTTCTCCTTTAATGTAAACCAGTCAACTTTGGTCTTAAACGTTTACGTTTAGCTAATATTTATTTTAAAGACATTAAAAAAAAAGCAATAAATATAAACGAGCGAGGTGCTTTGTTCGAATTCCTATGCCGCCTCCTCAATTGTTTGTCTCTGACACTAGTGATGATGAAAGTACTGTGTATTTTGCTTATCTGACTGTTGGAGTGCTCTTTTTTTTAACATATTACAATCAATGTTACAAATATACATACTGTACAATGTACATACATACAATACATAGATACATAGCACACACATATTTCATATTTTCTTTTATTCACAGTCACCGTCCATACAGTCACTTATGGACATTTCATAGCTTAACATGTAGGACCTGTGCGAATATCTATGTAACAAGTGCTCAACTGTTGCACAACATGCTTAATGAATTCTTATTTTTCCAACAGTGCCATCAAATTCACCTCAAGTTTCTAAGGACGACGATGAAAAAACACAGGCGAGTCTGCATACACCTCGTCAAGGCCTCTTGAGTGCACACCACTTACCAGTACTGATACAACAGAAGGTCGGAAGTACACTATGTTCAAATAGAAACATTATGTTTACATTTTTTGTTTGCTTATTTTAAATTATTTTATTAAAGCTGAGGTACTGTATTTTTCGGAGTATAAGTCGCTCCGGAGTATAAGTCGTACTGGCCGAAAATGCATAATAAAGAAGGAAAAAAACATATATAAGTCGCACTGGAGTATAAGTCGCATTTTTTGGGGAAATGTATTTGATAAAACCCAACACCAAGAACAGACATTTGAAAGGCAATTTAAAATAAATAAAGAATAGTGAACAACAGGCTGAATAAGTGTACGTTATATGACGCATAAATAACCTACTGAGAACGTGCCTGGTATGTTAACGTAACATATTATGGTAAGAGTCATTCAAATAACTATAACATATAGAACATGCTATACGTTTACCAAACAATCTGTCACTCCTAATCGCTAAATCCGATGAAATCTTATACATCTAGTCTCTTATGTGAATGAGCTAAATAATATTATTTGATATTTTACGGTAATGTGTTAATAATAACACATAAGTCGCTCCTGAGTATAAGTCGGACCCCCGGCCAAACTATGAAAAAAACTGTGACTTATAGTCCGAAAAATACGGTACTTGAATCGTGTGTCCCCAGGCAGAATTAAAACTGGAAATTATGCGCACCTCGCTAAAAGTCCCTCCCAGTCTCCTGTTCTCTGGAAGTTCACGAGAGCTGTACGTGCACACGCATAGGTTGTTGACGGTCGGAAGTTGCATCGAAAGATCCCCTAATCGTAGTTTGTGGCAGAAAATAAATGACAGTCGGTAACACGAGTCGCCACGCAAAAGGATACACACAAAATATAGGAGAATGGAACATTACATGACCTGTCCAGAAGGAAAACCGCCACTTCCGCGTCCAAAGTTAGTCCAAGACCCTCCATCTTGAATACGCCGAACCAATATTTATTAGAGTTTCGGCTCTTCTTTGGGGTTTTTCAGACATACAGCGTCTTTCTTTTCTTCCTCTGATTTCCGCTTTTGTTTGTTTTTTTAGCAATATATGCTGTAAAGGCAAGCGCAGGTATTGCAATCTTTCCAGGTGGGTGTTCGGCAGCCATGCACCTCACCATATATCGCGTCAGCCAATGAGGATGCTCCTTTTGTGGGCTTTGCTCACCTCTTCTTACTCTAAATCCTGTGATTGGATCTGGAGGGGTTTACTGCCAGGAAGACAAATGATTTTGTCTTCTGGGGTTTTATTTACTAAAATACCTAATTATAAGGCACAGACGTATGACTTTTTCAGAAATGTTTACTGTTACAATATAGGAATATACGAATGCCTTTCGTGCCATTTGTTTACAACTGAATGGAATGCTAACATGGGGGATTCCGACTATTTTGGACTGGTAGTACTGCCACACAATACTTCAATGCTATCACATTAATTGCACTTTGACGCCTGTCATTAGCTTTGACAGTAGGATTGCTTGTTTGCATCAAAACAGCTGTTTTTCTCACTCCAATAGGGCGAAACGGGCAAGGATGGTTTGAGTATAAATATTTGGGGTTTTGGTACCAGCCGCTAGACAAGAGCTGACCAATCTAAGTCCAAGACTAGATCTGACCAATCTAAGTCCAAGACTGGAGCTGACCAATCTAAGTCCAAGACTGGAGCTGACCAAACTAAGTCCAAGCTGACCAAACTAAGTCCAAGACTAAATCTGACCAATCTAAGTCCAAGACTAGAGCTGACCAATCTAAGTCCAAGACTAGAGCTGACCAATCTAAGTCCAAGACTAGAGCTGACCAATCTAAGTCCAAGACTAGATCAGACCACTCTAAGTCTATGAGCAAGAACTGATGAAGTCTACTCGGATGAGAGGCGAAAACGTCTTCTAAGACAAACCAAACAGTCCAGTTGCGATCGATTGAAGGCAGAGATTACGATATACTGTATGATGCTTTTATTATTTTTTTTAGCTAAAGAATATACCTTAGGTACCCCAGCTCCAACTATTTAAGAACCCAAACTTATTTTCTGTGTAAATTGTAAATATTTTGTATTTTATGAATGCTATTTGCATATTTTGTATACATATTTTTTTTAATTCAGGTTAGGTTAGTTTTCTGTTTTATATTAACTTAATTACACATTTGATAGAATGTATACATCTTGACATATGTATCATCACTCTTGTTTTAATAAAAAATGTTTAGGACTGAAAAAAGAAGTGTGATGTGCTATAATCGTTTTTTTGGGCGTGGCCCCCAAATACCTTGAAACAGGCCTGTTTTGGAACATGTCTCATGGAAAGGAGAGACATTAAAATTATAGGCGCTGGAGAGTCATGGCCAGTTCATGTCATTCCAGTTTGTCATCTCTCCTTCAAGTGTAAAGAACAATTTTCCTTGTGGATCAATAAAGTTAGTCTAAGTCTAAGTGTAAACTTTGGCCTTTAACGTATGAGTTCCATTTAAAGTCAGGAGGAAAAACACTGAGGTATGAATAGTGATGGTGCTCTCTTAGAACCAGAACTAAAACCTAAATATAGTGATCATGACACAAATGCCTGTGATGTCCTTTCCAATCATATTGATGTTCATCCACAGCTAAACAAGTCTGGATTGTGGGTGACGGCTATGTCAGACGCAGTAAAGAACATGCCAGGAACGGCACAGGGACCAACCTTGGAGTGTGTGCCCAGGTTCAATGGTTTGGCAGGGAAGGCATGTGCTGGGACTCCCTCCTTGACACCTTCAAACGGTGTCTTAAAGAAAGACGTGTTCCCGATGTGCTCGTCATTCACTGTGGTGGCAATGACCTGGGACGTCTGAAAAGTGTGATGTTTGTCAGACTCATGAAGAAGGACCTGCTTTACCTACACCAACACTTTCCCCAGATGAAGATTATTCTTTCTTCCATAAACCAAAGGCGCCAATGGAGCTATGGACCTTCGAAAAAACTGGAAAACGTAAGGAAGTTTATCAATCGAGCTATGGCCTCTTTTATATTAGGTTGTAACGGGAAGAGTGTGCAACATCCAAAAATTGTGTTTGACAACCCAAAGCTTTTTTTGAGCGACGATATGCATTTATCGCCCAAAGAGCATGACCTATTTTTAGGTGAAATTATCAAGGCTCTGAAAGACAGTCTCGTCTAAAGTCGATGCTAGCTATTCAGACTAGGGCTGGGCGATATATCGATATACTCGATATATTGCGGGTTTGTCTTTGTGCGATATAGAAAATGACTATATCGTGATATTCGAGTATACGTTCTCACGCAGTTGCTTTTAGCTCCTGGCATTACACTACAGGCTCTTCCCACTCTTTCTTCAGCATGGGTAACGTTAGCTGTGGTGCGAGTGGTAATACGAGAGAAAGAATGTGCAAATCTGGTAACAAATGAAGGAATAATTAATTCCCAAGAAAAACAGCACAGGGTCCATCGTCTGGCGGTGGTTTGGCCTCAAGTGGAAATATGACGAACAGACAACCGTAATTTGTCAAGTGTGGGGCAAAAGCGTTGCTACAAAAAGTAGCATTACTGCTAATATGTAGCATCATTTGAAAAGTCACCTGCTAGAGAACGAAGAGTGCTTAATTCGCATGTCAACATCTCCATTCGGTGCCACACCAACAAAATGCCGAGGCAACCATTTCCAGATCAACACCTTATGAAAAAAATAGTCCACAACCTAAGGAGATAACGTCCGCCGGAACCTGCCACATAGCGAAGGACATACACAATTTGATTTCCTGTTATGCATTTTTATTTGACAGTTATTGAAATATCTTGTGTGACATCTTGCACAAAAGTGCACTTTATTTGTTTTAAACTATTGTAGTGGCGTTCTGTACAAAAAGTGCACTTTAATTTACTGTTGTTTTGATATGTCATCTTAGTGACATCATGCACAAAAGTGCACTAATAGCTTGTTTTAAAATGTCTTTGACAATCTTGCACTTTCTGTTTTGAAATGACATGACCGTTTGTGCCACCGCTTAATAACTGTTTAATAAATACAGTTTTGGTAAATTGACTTAGTTGTGATTTCCCTCTCTGCATGAAAGTTTAAAATGAGCATATATTAATGCAGGATGAACAAGAATGTTTTAATGTAGACACATAGAATTATCATACTGGTGTGATTATATGCATCAAGTGTTCATTCAAGGCTAAGGCAAAATATCGAGATATATATCGTGTATCGTGACATGGCCTAAAAATATTGAGATATTTAAAAAAGGCCATATCGCCTAGCCCTAATTCAGATTACAAATAGTCATTGCCCAGCATCAGCGTTTATCTCCACCTGGAACAAAGACAAGCAGGGTATACGTGGGGTCTCAAAAAGTCTTAAATCCACAATTAAAATGTTAAGATTTAAAATGTGAATTTCATAAAAGATTCTTAAAAATCTATTAGCGTTACTTTATTCAAAACATGCATAAACTTCAGTCTTGCTTTAAACGTTTTGATTTTTGCGGGTAACGTAACTACAAAACTGAAGTGGAATAGGCTACCTGTTTATCGAGCGCCACCAGCTAGTGTGCTGCGCAGTGGAGAAAATGAATGAAAGCCAACGGGAAAGCCGTAATACCTAGCATAAGTGGCATGTCGGACCTTTTAAACACAGCGTGACCCACATTGTGTTCGAAAAGTCTGGCATGCCACTGGACACCATCCAGCTCACACGATAACGAGGGGAGCCGGCCAGATCATTGTAAGTAGTCGAAGCCACTCTCATCAAAGGAAGTGTGCAGGTTCAACGATTTGTGGCTCCAGAACGATCAATTCGTTGATCAATGCATGGTTGAGACCGGTGGGCGGAATTGTTGCAAAGGTGTCAAACATGCGGAACAGGTTTTATCAGAGTTTGGGAAGTATAAAAATGAGCCGTGATTTTGGAATGAAAGAAACTGCTGTTCTTAATGTGTCCACTAGATGTCGCAATAGCAATTCTTGGTATCTGTTGCTGCGAGAGAGCGCTGATTTCAGAGGGGGTGGAGCTAGGTGCCGTGTGTCCACACGTCCTTGTTTGGATTCACGCTCTTAGTGGTATTATTTAAAATGTGGATTGCTACATTCATTCTTGTCAAATGTTTGTAATGTAACCTGTGACATTTATACCCAAATAAATGTTTTTGATCCGTACAGTTGGTGGTGCACTTATAACTGGGGACACATTTTTTGGGCGCACATAAATATGCTCAATATGTATCCCCTTAGGCAGCACGGTGGAACAGAGGTTAGTGCATGTGCCTCACAATACGAAGGTCCTGAGTAGTCCTGATTTCAATCCCGGGCTCGGGATCTTTCTGTGTGGAGTTTGCATGTTCTCCCCGTGACTGCGTGGGTTCCCTCCGGGTATTCCGGCTTCCTCCCACCTCCAAAGACATGCACCTGGGGATAGGTTGATTGGAAACACTAAATTGGCCCTTGTGTGTGAATGTGAGTGTGAATGTTGTCTGTCTATCTGTGTTGGCCCTGCGATGAGGTGGCGACTTGTCCAGGGTGTACCCCGCCTTCCGCCCGAATGCAGCTGAGATAGGCACCAGCACCCCCCACAACCTCGAAAGGGAAAAGCGGTAGAAAATGGATGCATGGATGGATGTATCCCCTTCTTTCTTCATGTGTGATTCATGAAAACAGTCAAAATTCACAAGTTTTGCTGTAGATGATGTACAGTAAATCAGTTGAGGAAAATGAGTAAATTACATAAATAACATCCTGTAATTTGATATCGATGCTATTATTCATTTAATCTTCTGATGGATTAAACATTACCACCAATGGGAGCACTTTAAAACTGTCAGACTCAATTACACCTATTGTGACGATGACATCATTTATTCAGAAAATATGAAAACCAACAAATGATAATATAGTTCTATTACCTGCAACATGTAAATGTGCTTGTTCTTTTCTAAACAAAGAAAACAATCTGCAGTTGTCTTTATTTTTAAGTTCTCATGCCATGATTTTACCAGTCCGGCCCACTTGGGAATAGTTTTATTCACCAGCGAAAATGAGTTTGACACCCCTGGTTTAAAGGCCTACTGAAACTCACTACTACCGACCACGCAGTCTGATAGTTTATATATCAATGAGGAAATCTTAACATTGCAACACATGCCAATACAGCCGGGTTAACTTATAAAGTGCAATTTTAAATTTCCCGGGGAACTTCCGGTTGAAAACGTCTATGTATCAATCAATCAATCAATGTTTATTTATATAGCCCTAAATCACAAGTGTCTCAAAGGGCTGTACAAGCCACAACGACATCCTCGGTGTCGAGTGGGTCTGACATAATATTGTGAAAGTCCAACACATCAGCGAAAGTCCAGTCCATGGTGGGGCCAGCGGGAACCATCCCGAGCGGAGACGGGTATGATGACGTATGCGCGTGACGTCAATCGTTGAAACGGAAGTATTCGGACCCCATTGAATCCAATACAAAAAGCTCTGTTTTCATCTCAAAATTCCACAGTATTCTGGACATCTGTGTTGGTGAATCTTTTGCAATTTGTTTAATGAACAATGTAGACTGCAAAGAAGAAAGTTGTAGGTGGGATCGGTGTATTAGCGGCGTACTACAGCAACACAACCAGGAGGACTTTGAGATGGATAGCAGACACGCTAGCCGCCGACCTCACCTTGACTTCCTCCGTCTCCGGGCCGCCGACCGCATCTATGATCGTCGCTCCGTCGATCGCTGGAACGCAGGTGAACACAGGTGTTGATGAGCAGATGAGGGCTGGCGTAAGTGGATAGCTAATGTTTTTAGCATAGCTCTGTGAGGTCCCGTTGCTAAGTTAGCTTCATTGGCGTCGTTAGCAACAGCATTGTTAAGCTTCGCCAGCCTGGAAAGCATTAACCGTGTAGTTACATGTCCATGGTTTAATAGTATTGTTTATTTCTTTTGTTTCTATCTGCATTTAAGCCCGATGTGCTATCACGTTAGCTCCGTAGCTAAAGAGCTTCGCCGATGTATTGTCGTGGAGACAAAAGTCACTGTGAATGTCTATTTCGCGTTCTCGACTCTCATTTTCAAGAGGATATAGTATCCGAGGTGGTTTAAAATACAAATCTGTGATCCACAATAGAAAAAGGAGAAAGTGTGGAATCCAATGAACCCTTGTACCTAAGTTACGGTCATAGCGAAAAAAGATACCTCCTGCACTGCACTCTAGTCCTTCACTCTCACGTTCCTCATCCATGAATCTTTCATCCTCGCTCAAATTAATGGGGTAATCGTCGCTTTCTCGGTCCGAATCGCTCTCGCTGCATTGTAAACAATGGGGAAATGTGAGGAGCCTTTCAACCTGTGACGTCACGCTACTTCCGGTACAGGCAAGGCTTTTTTATCAGCGACCAAAAGTTGCGAACTTTATCGTCGATGTTCTCTACTAAATCTTTTCAGCAAAAATATGGCAATATCGCGAAATGATCAAGTATGACACATAGAATGGATCTGCTATCCCCGTTTAAATAAAAAAAACATCATTTCAGTAAGCCTTTAAAGTGCTTTCACAGATGTCACAATTTGGGATTCAGACCCTAATGTGGAGCCATCGGGGAGGGAATAGTTTGTAAACGCGGCGATGAAAGTGATAGAATGATAATGTAAAAGTCAAAAACCCTGACTGAAACACCACAAACACTTGCACAACTATACAAGGATCTACTTGTCCCCCCAAAGGAGTGTTATGTGGGAAAATTGGTGCCAATTCCCAAAAAGTATCAAAATGAGAAGAATACTAGTGAAATCATACTAATAAATACAGTAAGCACATGCTCATTTCTCTGTGCTAGTAGTGTACTCAGCATTAAAACTATATTAAAAAAGCATCATTCTCAAATTATTTATATTATTTATTCTAATAATTTCAGGCCAGCTTCACATGCCTCATCTTTTCTCCAAGTTCATACAGCAAGGGACATTAAAAGCTATAAAGGTTGCCTGGTTAGTGTTTACACTCACTTTATGGTGGAGTGAGCTAAACGAGAGAGATTTGCGAATGTCATCTTGTCATGCTTAAATAAAAACTAGTCCTTGTTTATTACCAACATGTTTTCAAAACAGTCACAAAAACAGGAAACATGTATTCATTCATACCAGAATGAGTAAATTTGAATGGTATCCACATCATTCCCATCCAAATTCTGTTTGAAGCTTGCGAACCGTAATAGCCTTCTTTCTTGTGAGACGATCTCTCTGTTTGTCACAACTTTGTGCAGATAAAGTACAGTTTGTAGAAGTGCTGTAGATGTTTTTGTTTGTTTGCTCCATTCTGACAGCCACAAAAACACTGCAAAAGTGAACCATTTAGGCAAGGCAAGGCAAGGCAACTTTATTTGTATAGCGCTTTTCATACACAAGGCAGACTCAAAGTGCTTCACAGACAACAAAGTGAAATGAAAGAAAATAAAAGCAAAATTAAAATGCAGACAATAAAAATAAAAACAGTGCAGACGTTAAAAGTTAAAAGATTAAAAGATTTAGCTGAAAGCTAAGGTGAACATAAAAGTCTTCAGTCTAGTTTTAAAAGTAGTGAGAGTTGGGGAGAGTCTGACATCTTCAGGAAGTTTCCAGCTATTTGTTGCATAGTGACTGAATGATGCTCTCCCTTGATTTGAGTTTACTCTTGGAACCGCTAACAGATTGGTCTCAGAAGATCTTAGTGATCTAGAGGGCTTATATAGTGGGAGCATATCAGTGATATACTTGGGCCCTAGACCATGTAGTGATTTATATGTGAGCAGGAGGATTTTGAAATCAATTCTCTGATGTACAGGGAGCCAATGTAAGGATTTAAGAATTGGTGTAATGTGCTCACATTTTTTTGGTCTTTGTTAGAACTCTAGCAGCAGCGTTCTGAACAAGCTGTAGCTGCCTGACAGTTTTTTTGGGAAGACCTGCAAGTAGACCATTACAATAGTCTAGCCTACTGGTAATAAAGGCATGTACAAGTTTTTCAAAGTCTTGAGCTGGCATGAGCCCTCTAAGTCTTTTTACATTTTTGAGGTGATAGTAGGCCGATTTTGTTACTGATTTGATGTGACTGTCGAAATGTAAATCAGAATCTAAAATAACCCCAAGATTTCTGGCTTTATTTGAGGTTTTCAGGGACAGTGATTGAAGGTGTTGGATGACTTTAAACCTTTCTTTTTTAGCACCAAAAACAATTATCTCAGTTTTATCTTCATTTAGTTGTAGGAAATTTTGGCACATCCAGTATTTGACTTGCTCAATGCACTGGCACAGAATATCTATGGGGCGATAGTCATTTGGTGATAGCGCTACATAGATTTGGGTGTCATCGGCATAGCAATGATGGTCAATGTTATTATTTTGCATGATTTGTCCTAGTGGGAGCATATAGATGTTAAATAAAGTCGGCCCCAAGATTGAACCTTGGGGGACTCCACACGTTACGTTGGTTGGTTCTGATACAAAGTCACCAATGGAAACAAAATAGTTCCTATCTTGTAGATATGACTTGAACCAGCTTAAAACTGTGCCTGAGATCCCCACCCAGTTTTCCAACCTGTCCAAAAGTATTGAGTGGTCGACAGTGTCAAATGCAGCACTGAGGTCCAAAAGCATTAATACTGAAGTTTTGCCAGAGTCTGTGTTTAGACGGATGTCATTTATAACTTTAAGAAGGGCCGTCTCTGTGCTATGAAGAGGTCGAAATCCTGACTGGAAGTTGTTGTGGCAGCCAGTAGAAGCTAAGAAGTGATTTAGTTGTTGGAGGACAACTTTCTCAATTATTTTACTTATGAATGGTAGATTTGAAATTGGTCTGTAGTTGTTGATAACAGAGGCATCTAGGCTCTGCTTTTTTAGAAGAGGTTTAATGACTGCAGTTTTGAAAGCCTTCGGGAAATTGCCCGATTTAATAGAATTATTAACTATTTGCAAGACGTCTGTTGATAGGCAGTCAAAAACATTCTTAAAGAAGTTGGTAGGTAAAACATCAAGGCAGCAGGTGGATGACTTTAGAGCTGTCACCGTTTCCACTAGAGTTTTAGAGTCTATGGCATTAAAGCTTGCCATCATTGCTGTGTTACTTTTGCCTAAATGGGGTGGTGATCCAACTTTTTTACTTGAGATGTTGATGGTGCGTCTGATGCCTTCAATTTTATCAGTATAAAAGAATGCAAACTCATTGCATTTCTGCGTGGAATGGAGTTCGGCTGGTATTTGTGTTGGGGGTTTAGTCAGTCTGTCAACGATTGTGAATAGGGTTTTGGCCTTATTTGTGTCGCTGTTTATGATATTGGAGAAGAATGTTTCTCTAGCACTTTTTAAGACTAAATTGTAGGCCTGGAGGCTCTCTTTATAGATGTCATGGTGAATATGAAGTTTTGTATTCCGCCAGATTCGTTCAGCCTTCCTGCACTCTCTTCTCTGGGCTGTTACAGCAGCAGATTTTCTCCAGGGTTCCTTTTGCTTGCCAGAAATCGTTTTAACTGTAACAGGTGCAATGATATCTATGATATTCACAATTTTGGAATTAAAGTTGCTTACAAGATCATCAGCATGACATGGGTTTAGAGGTGGTAGTGAGGAGATGGCGTTTTTAAAGAGGACATTAGCATGTTCATTTATGTACCGCTTTTTGACATTCTTTGATTCTGTTTGTGTGTCCGGAATTACAGAAATATTAAAGAAAACACAGAAATGATCAGACAATGAAGGATCAATCACAAGAACATCAGAAACATTGAGACCTTTTGTGATAATCAGGTCCAGAGTGTGTCCCTTACAATGAGTAGCCTCTTTCACATGTTGAGACAGTTCAAATGTGTCTAAAATAGTAAAAAGTTATTTTGCGCCCTTGTCATTTAAATCGTCAATATGAAAATTAAAATCACCAGTTATAACCAGGCAGTCAAAGTCAGTGGAGATGCTAGACAATAGTTCAGTAAAATCATCAAAAAAAATTGCAGAATATTTAGGTGGCCTGTAGATAATTAACAAGAGAATTTTGGGAGAGCATTTCAACACAGCACACAGGTATTCAAATGATGTAAAATCACCGAGTGACATCTGTTTCCCATGAAACATGTTTTTAAATATAGCAGCAACTCCTCCACCTCTTTTCCCCGATCTACATATATCAATGAAGTTATAGTTGGGGGGTGCTGTCTCGATCAGAATGCTTGCACTGTTATTTTGTTCCAGCCACGTTTCAGTTAAAAACATAAAGTCAAGTTTAGAAGTGCTAAAAAAATCATTGACTAAAAATGATTTGCTATTCAGAGACCTGACATTGAGCAGACCCATCCTGATGGTGTTATTGACAGGCTTCGATGTTGGCTTTGATTTGGAGAGAATAGGAATGAGATTGTTTAGGTTAGCAGGGTGGCTAAGTTTCCCAATGTTTACTCTCTTGGTAGTCACAACAGGAATGTAGAAGGTGCCATGATTTGATGTAGGCAACCTTGGGCCCAGCTGATAATGTGGTCTACTGCTGAACCCTTTTCTGTATCAGAAATATTCAGGACTGCTGTCAGGGCGAGGCGGGGTTTGCCATAAGGGGGAGGGGGAGTGAGCAGCGTCAGAGCTGGGACGAACTACTGAAGGTGGACGTTGAGGGCGTGTAAGGGGTTGGCGTGAGAAAGGTGAAGTATGGCTGGGGGGTTGTGGAGCACGCCTTCGTGGAGGGGGTGGTGGAGGTGAGCGATGATCTAGGGGGGTAAAAATCTGAGTAGGGTGGGGCGTGAGTGGGGGTAGCTCCCGGAACTCCAAGGGGGAGAAGGGGGGAGAAAGGTCTACTTGAGGGAGGGAAAAAGATGGAGACGTGGATGGCTTGGGGGATGTGGGGGAGGGATCTTCACATGCATTCAGAATGGAGGGAGGGGCGGTAGAGGAGGATAGACACCTCTCCTCTTTGCTCTGGTGTATCTCATGGTCGACATTCTCCTTTTGCAGTGGCGGTCCTCCTTCGACGTTCCTGATAGGCTGTGTTGTGTCTTCCTTCCTCGGTGGCTCCTCTTGTCTCTTGTCCTTGGCAGTGATGATAGATGCAAGATGCAGGAAGTGAAACATGTTGTTCATGAATAGCTTTACTCCCATCTTATTTAGGCAAAGTCCGTCTGCCTTAAAAAGATGCCTGCGGTCCCAGAAAAAGCTAAAATTGTCAATAAAATGCATTGAACGAGCAAGAAGTGCACTTGATAGCCACTCATTCAGCGAGTAAAGTCTACTGAATCTCTCAGCTCCTCTCCTGATTGGGGGTAGAGGACCACTGATAAAAACGTCAGCATTCACAGCGCTGACTGTTTCAAAGAGTTTATTGAAGTGCTCTTTCAGCTCTCTTGATTGTTGTTTTACAATGTCATTAAAACCAATGTGCAGGATGATATTTTTCACATTTGGGTGTGCAGCGACAATTTCCAGAATTCTTTTTTCCATGTCAGATACCATATCCTTCGGAAAGCAGAGTACTTTGGTGTTATTATTGCTTTTCATATCTTTTACAGAAAAGTCCCCCACAATCAGATTTTCAGGAGCTCTCGTTAGCTTTCTCTGTGGTGTAAAGTTAGCAGGTCTTACCCTTCTGCGTGGTGATGGTGGGTTATTCAGGCAATCAGAGGGGGATCCATTGTCCATCAACAGTGGGGCAAACCTGTTCTTTAGTTGGACACTTGCTTGCTGGGGAGGTTTATTGGTAGTTCTCCTCTTCTCAGCTGTCCGCTGCTGTGTCCTACGTGGCAGTGGAGTTGATGACGCAGTATGCCTGGCTGAAGATGGTAGCGCAGGCCAGCCGGTCAGATCAGAGGTATCGGGGCGCTGGGTCCTGCCAGATATCCATTCTCCCGTTTCGCAGGGAGGTGGTCTTCTCTTTGGCTTTGCACCAAGTGTGTTCCAGGGAGGATTTTCACTGGTAGATTTATTACCCTCTACAGGGACCTCCCGTTTCTTCGTAGCTTCATTGTTGCTAGTTAGCTGGGTTGTAGCATGGTGCTGTCCAGTGTTTTCAGTCGATTCGGAGTGCTAGAGTGGTGTTGTAGCCACATTGTCCATTCACTTCTAAATTCACTTCCAACCGATTCATTTTTATTTCCAACAGTAAAATCTTCTGTAGCAGTTTGTGGTAATCTTCCGTAGAGAAAGGAGGCATCTTCTGCTGATTACCTTTAGCACTGTAGCACAGGCTCGGGCTCAGGCTTATCTTGAATGGTAGGCCTCCTCGCGTAGTGTTGAGGACGTCGTAAAAATATTGAAAAATGCCTCTGTTATCTAAAAGAAAATATAGTCCCACTGGTTTGGTAAGTATCCAAGAGCTGTTGCTCTTTGTGTAAGAAAATAGCAGCAGATAGTAGCAAAAAATGCAAGCAGAAGCGAGAGAAAGCGAGAGCAAGCAGAAAAGCGTCCATCCAGCGCAGAGGACGGAAAGCTTTAGCAGAGATGCTACCAGTCCCTTTCACAGACAATATGTTGTGCTTTCCTCGGCCGTTGCTGACGTTCTGCTTGTTGTTCCATAAAAAACACTTGATATGGTAGAGTCCCGGAAAAGTTGATGCTGCGGGGAATTCTGGGAATTTGTTCTGTTGTGTTGCGGGGCAAATATTCTCCGGAAATGTGTTTGTCATTGTCATTGTTGTCACTATATGGCACAGGTTTATGACAATGTTGGCGATGTTTATACGGCCACCCTTAGTCTGTTGACTAAGTATGCGATTTATTCACTTGTGTGTGTTCAAAAATAACATCATCATTAAAACATGTCGATGATAACTTTCTCTTGACATCTTCAGCTAAAGACCATTACTGTCCTGTCCAACGCAACGTCCACTTTTAGGGGTAGGCAAGACTTGTTTTGCATGATATTAATACCGCTAAATGGGATTCAATTGTGATTGCCAATTGCATGCTCTAGTCCAGGGGTGGGCAATTAATTTTCACCGGGGGCCGCATAAGCAACCCGAGCACTGCTGGAGGGCCACACGACAATATTTCAATTAAATTTTGCTCAATATTATTTTTGATATACCGTAAGATAAATAATAATGATGATAATAATAATAATAATTAATAATAATAATAATAATTTAATTTAACCTAACTTAACTTTATACAAAAGCAGATTGCTTTTGATGGTCACTTTATCCTGCATTATCCAACATTTTTCCCCATCAGATTTGGACAACCATCTGTTGTTAAAAATAGTTTTTAATCATATTTATTTTATATTGTTTTTTATATTGGTTTTATATGTAATTGTTTTTTCTTTTTATTCAGTCATTGGTGGAGCTAAGGATAATATTTGAATATTGTTTTTAATATTGTTGTGCAGCACTTTGGAAACATTTTGTTGTTTAAATGTGCTATATAAATAAAGTGGATTGGATTGTCACACCTGCCAGCTTGTCCCATTTCAGTCCTAACATGTCCAAACACGCATTTACCTATGTGAACAAGTCATTACCTGTGGTTGTCTCTTTAATTGACTGCATGGCTGCCAGCTACTCCGTGATTTGAAAGTCTGCAGTTATCCCACGTAAGAAGAAGAGCAGCTGGAGGTGTCACGTACATCACAGATCTCATCCAAAGTTAGCGAAAAACAGTCCATGTCTCCGGGCATACAGCGCAACAAAGTCCAATAAGCACTCCTTAATAAACTCTCCATCAGAAAACGCCTTACTTTTTCTGGCGCTTTTGTGAGAAATGACGAAACTTGTCCTGACGGCTGCATCTCTGGGGGTGTGAAATATGGCAAAAAGTCCTTGTTGGCTTTGCAGTTTTACCATCAACGCATCGGCCTCCCTTGCGCGCTCTTCATCAGACACATTCCGGTATTTTCCCTCGTGTTTCTTCGTGTAGTGGCGATTAAAATTATATTCTTTAAACACAGCAAGCTGTGTACCACACATTAAGCACACGGCTTTACCATTAATTTATGTAAAGAAATACTTGCCAGTCCAAAACACGCCATTCGTCATCAACTTTTCTTTTTTTAGCGTCTCATCACTTGTCTCTATGCACCTTCACTCACAGGTTCCCCCCGGACATATGGCATAAATAACACATTTCAAAATAAAAGCAGCACAGTTGTATTGCGCGCACGACATAGATGTTTTTTAAACTTTATTTTGTAATTTGTTATTGCGCCGTTCAATTCACTCACACGCGCACACGTCCACACGGAAGTAATACAAATAACGCTTTTCAAAACAAAAGCAGCACCGTTGTATTGCACACTCGACATAGATACTTTTTGAAATGTATTTTGTAATTTATGATTGGCCTCACGCGGGCCGGACAGGGATGCGCAAAGGGCCGGATGCGGCCCGCGGGCCGTACAATGCCCAGGTCTGCTCTAGTCTATGCTATCGCTATGTGGCACTTTGTTGTGAATATGAGGGTTCTTCTTCAGAAGCTGTAATGCTGGCTTCTTTCAGAAACTATTATTAACCCTGAAGTTTGTTCGACAGGCAGTCTATATGTGTTGTAGATGGTGCTTAAACAATATAGGTCATCTAACGTTAGACATTCACTAAGATTTATTTTTTCTTTCTTTCTTTACTTGGTATGCACCTATGAGGAGAGTGGAGAGGGTAAATTTAGGGCCCAAATTAAATTAAGAATTACCTCCGAAGATGAGGTACACAACAGGTTGAAAAACTTTGAAACATCCTCCCAGCTAACTTGGAGGAAGCTTGAGACCGCATAGAAATATAATGTATACAGTGTTGGCGTTAACACACTTTTTGTGTCTTTTTACGCGTTGAAATCAGAAAGGACGCGTATTTCCGGTAGTGTTCCCATAGTTTTCTTTGACAAAAAGGGCAGAAAACAAACAAACAAAAAAACAACATAAAAAAACTTTGAATTGAGGGATAGATCTGAAGTTTAAGTAGACTCTAGAGATTTAAGCATTAAATAAATAATGTATGTATGCCCTGGCACACCATTGTCATAATTTCATGACCGAAGCAAAACACTTTTTACACTTTTATACTGAAATAAATACACCTACAACTTCCATCCATCCATTATCTACCGCTTGTCCCTTTCGGGGTCGCGGGGGGTGCTGGAGCCTATCTCAGCTGCATTCGGGCGGAAGGCAGGGTGCACCCTGGACAAGTCGCCACTTCATCACAGGGCCAACACAGATGGACAGACTTATTAAATACAAACATAGAAAAAACTACCAGCAGCGGTAAAGTTTAGATCCATGAAAGAAAGAAGAAAGTGAACAAATGTTTATAACTGAATACATTTACATATGCATAAAAATGTGTTTTCTTTTGTATAATTTTTTAAATGAATTAAGTAACATTTATGACAACCTTTTTCCAAAACACAATATAGAATGTGAGATATAACAAGATAATGCATACATTTATCATTTGTTTACAAAAAAGTGGGACCTCAAAAATTTACTGTGGGACCCCAGTTTTATGACTTGACGGGGTCCCTGGGACCCCATTTTGAAAATTCCTAGCGCCAACACTGGCATAGATTGGGGGCATAGCTAGGTTTGGCCGACATTCTGTAGTTGTTGTTGTAGAGCTCATCATAGAGATCTCTGTGGGGAAAACGACAGATTTCGGCCTATTTTGCAAGTCTTTGCAAGTTATGCAACTAATATATTAATAAAAGTAGAGTTGTGTTTCCTTTAGTACTCAAGGCACAAGCGAGAGACTTTGCAGCGACCAATCAAATGAGCTCCGGGTAGCGCGGGGCGTGGTCATCCCTGCTCTACGCTAGGGTTTCTAAACTGACTTCCGGGGATGCAATGTCGTGAATGATTCAATTAAGTAGCGGAATGTGCAAAAAAGAAACTTGCTTTGTCTGTCTGTAGGCAACAGGTAGTGGAAGTGTCCGAAGCTTTCAATAAATATTCCAGTCTGCCCAATAACTTGTGCAATATAATATGGAACAGTGGTCAACAATAAATATGGTCACTCAGCTCTACTTTCTCCTCTCATGTCATGTGACACATACTTCACCCACAAACACACCACGTGACCTTATGTACACATTTCTGGCTCTTAGACTTCAAATTCACTCTGGCCTTTTGATTTTCTTTTATGTCTTTGTACTTTTTGTGTTTGTATGGATGTGAAATGGTTTTGCATCATATTTAATATGGTTTTAAATTTGAGAGACAAGAAGACAGATACATATTTTAATGCATTCTAATTTGTAAATAAAGGCAAATAAAAGTCTGCTTGCAATAGAGTTAATTAGAGGTCCTCAATTCCGCCCATAAAACCTAATAAATAGCCGCCCAAAAAGTGCCAAAAATACTCCATTTACGTTTTGTGACATGCATATTAACCAAGTATTAGCGATATTGTTATTATAAGCGCTAACCAGTGTTGGGTTGGTTACTGAAAACCAGTAACTAGTTACAGTTACTAGTTACTTTATTTCTAAAGTAACTCAGTTACTTACACCAAAAAGTAATGCGTTACTGTGAAAAGTAATATTTAGTTACTTTTTTAGTTTTTTCTTCTTCTTTTTTTAAAAGTTCCCATTAATGCCCTTTTAGCCTTCACTTCAGTACTGTTATTGCACGGGAGAATAATACAATATGTTGGTCAACTTGGCATGTATTTGCATCACTGAACTCTGCTAAGCAATGTGGTCTACATACAACACACAAAGACAAAGATATGTTTCAAAGGGCCAATTTATTTCAGGCCAGAGCAAATTGACAAAAACTATTTTAAATAGCTGTAACATAACATACATAAGTAACAAACAGCATAATAACAACATAGCTGTAAACCTGGCTTCACCTAAGGAAAGCACACGTGACATACACAAAGCCTAACCAGGCAGATTTGAATTGCTGTTTTGGGCAGTAGATGGGATCTTTGATCCAAGACACAACTTACATTTAACTAAAATGTTTTTTTCTTTGTGCTCGACAAAAGAAAAGAAGTGAGAATATCTTATACTTGCCAACCCTCCCGAATTCAATCCGTGCGGACCTGAGTGGGGACAGCCTGTCGTCACGTCCGCTTGGCCAACCAAAAAGTAAGCCACAGAACACTAGTGTTCTGTGGTTACTTTTTGGTTGGCCACTTAACCTCCCAGGGGGTGATCAAGGGTGATGGGTCAAATGCAGATAATAATTTCGCCACACCTCCTGTGTGTGTGACAATCATGGGTACTTTAGCTTTAACATAGAGCAACAATGTAAATATGCCGGAGTTAGCACAATAGCTAATTTTCATCCGTTGTCCTAAGGCAGGTTAATACAGTAAACAATCAACAGGAGAGGAGAAAGTCATGGTCATCAACGACATCAGTGATTTGGACAAATTCGATATCTGAGGAACTATCTGCGGCGAGGTAGGACCCCACATGTGTCTACTCATGGACACTTTTCACACACATAATGACTGCCACTCATTGTTTCCCATTTTATTCGTTAGTTTTTTGCTGCAGTTGCAGATGTCATGCCTATGTACTAGTTGGGCGGTGTTATATATGTCTACCTGTACAGCTTTTTATGCCTCAAAGCAGGCCTACACTACTGTGTTTCAGGGTCAATTGTAAAAAGCAATATAAGTCATCAATCGCTCTCTCTCTTCATCATGGTTTCATACAACCTTAAACTACCCGGCAAAGGCCTACTGATAGCTCACTTGAATATCTGTAGCTTAAGAAATAAAATCCCTGATTTATGTATGATAATGAAGTCTAATGATATACACATTATGGCAATATCTGAAACCCATCTTGACTCCTCTTTTGAGGATGTTGAATTAGCTGTAGACGGATACACAATTTTTAGGAATGATAGAACAAGATATGGTGGAGGTGTAGCTGTGTATGTGCAGAGTCACATTCCTGTGAAAGTAAGACATGATTTAATGTTGGCTGATATTGAGGCCCTGTGGATCCAGGTTCACCTGCCACAGACCAAACCCATACTGGTTGGGTGCTGCTATAGACCACCTAGTGCCGATATAAAATACCTGGATTTAATATGCAAGATGTTGGATAAATCTAGTGATGAGAACAGAGAGATATATTTTACTGGGGACACAAACATTGATTGGTCCGCTATGTGCCCGCTGAAAAAGAAACTTATTGCTGTAACTAATGCCTGTAACCTCACACAGACCATTACACTACCAACCAGATCAACTATAAATAGAAATGGGCTAAAGTCATCCAAATGCATTGACCACCTATTCACTAATGTTCCTGATAAATGCACTAAAACAGTATCAATAGCTCTTGGCTTTACGGACCACAACTTAATTGCAATAAGGAGGAAGACCAAGCTCTCCAAAGCTCCTAGTGTAACAATACATAAAAGGTCATATAAATATTTTAATGAAGTAAAATTTATAGATGATGTGAAACATGTTAACTGGGAAACTGTGTGTCTTGAGGAGGATCCTGAAGCTGCTTTGAGCACATTCATGAAGTTATTTTTGCAGATTGCAGATAAGCATGCTCCTGTCAGGAAAACAACTGTCAAGGCAAATGGCGCCCCCTGGTTAGGGAGTGAGCTCAAAGCACTTATGAAGCAACGTAACCAGGCTAAAAAGTTGGCGGACTCTTCTGGTCTACTTTCTGATGCGATGATCTATCGTAAATTAAGAAATCGTGTAACTAAAATAAATAGAGGTAATAAAAAGGTATATTATCAGACAAAGATCTATGACTTTAGACATGATGGTAAACAATTGTGGAAAATTTTAAATCAAATAATGGGAAGATCAGCATCATGTAAAACAAATTTGTATATAGAAGTTGATGGAGCTTACCTGACTAAGCCAATGGAAATTGCTACATATTTTAATAATTACTTCACAAACAAGGTGGAAAATCTGAGAGTGAATATGACGCCTTCTGATGGCTCCTCCTCATGCACATTAATTGAAAATCACATAATGAAGGGTAAAAACTGCTGGTTCGATTTTGTACCAGTTGGTAGTTCTGATATTGAGAAATTGTTGTTATCACTGCCATCTGATAAACCTGCCGGGACAGACATGTTAGATGGCAAATTGTTAAGAATTGCGGCATGCCATGTATCAACTCCGATTTGTCATATATTTAATAAATCATTAAGATATGGAGTCTGTCCTGGGGTTTGGAAGGAGGCCAAGGTCATCCCTCTACCC
Organism: Entelurus aequoreus; assembly: GCF_033978785.1. NCBI lineage: Eukaryota > Metazoa > Chordata > Actinopteri > Syngnathiformes > Syngnathidae > Entelurus > Entelurus aequoreus. The sequence continues at coordinate 36,605,319 of NC_084754.1, read as the reverse complement.
AAGGACAAAAATAAAGATTTTACTGGTAAAAACAGTAGACCAATAAGCATACTTCCTGTTCTTAGTAAATTGATGGAAAAAGTTGTTTTCAAACAAATTCAAGATTACTTTACCTACAACAAACTGATGTCGTGTTCCCAGCATGCTTATAGGCAAGGTCACTCAACATCTACTGCTTTAGCTCAGCTGACTGATGACTGGCTGTCACAAATGGATGTCAAGAAGATGGTTGGTACTGTCCTGATTGACTTTAGTGCAGCATTCGATGTCATAGATCACAACATAATGATCTCCAAACTGAGAAAATATGGTTTTAATAGTATGTCACTTTCTTGGATGTTGAGCTATCTATCAGGAAGATCACAGAGAGTGTGTTTTAATGGTAGCCTATCTGAACGCAAGTACAATTACTGCGGCGTGCCTCAATGAAGCTGCTTAGGTCCTTTACTTTTTATTATTTTTACTAATGATCTTCCCTGTGTTACAACAAACACCAATATGGTTATGTATGCAGATGACACAACTCTATACAGTACTGCCTCTACCTTAAATGACCTACAAAATAACTTAAATCAGGACCTGGAGAGAGTGTCACTCTGGGTAAATGATAGTAAACTTGTTGTGAATATTGACAAAACAAAAAGCATTCTTTTTGGATCCAGGCATATGCTTGTTGATGACCCACAGCTTCATATTTCAATGTCAGACATACCTATTAAGCAGGTCAAAAAAGCAAAACTGCTTGGTGTGCTATTAGACAGTCAACTGTCATGGTCCGATCATATTGATGGTATTTCAATGAAAATGGGAAGAGGTCTAGCCATGGTCAGGAAGTGCTCCACCTTCTTGACATCCTCAACAATGGCTCAAGTGATACAGTCCTTGGTTTTCTGTCATCTTCATTACTGTCCTATAGTATGGTCCGCTACGACTAAGTCTGACCTGAACAAACTGCAATTTGTACAGAACAGAGCGGCGAGACTGGTACTTAAATGTTCTTTGCGCACTAATATTTCATATATGCATTCACGCCTGTCCTGGTTGTCTGTTGAACAAAAGATGCATTGTAGTCTCCTAATGTTCTTTCGAACTATCATTTTAGATCAATCACCAGATTACTTTTACAAACAGTTTTTAAAATCAACTAACACACATATTCATGACACTAGGAATGCCAGCAATGGCTATTTGACACTTCCTGCTCCCAGGACCAATTCCCTCAAACATACAGTCATGTATAGATGTACATCATTCTGGAATGGGTTGCCACCTCACATTAATCTCTCACAAAGTAAATTGTCATTCAAGACAGCTTTAAAGATACACCTTTTGCAGCTGCCCACATGACGTGAATTTTAATACTGGTTTTAACTAGCTTTTTATCTTATGTTGTATTTTTCCATTGTATAATGTCTGGTAATGCATGTATTCTTTGTATTTAAATTTTGTATGCTCCTATATGGACCCCAGGAAGACTAGCAGTCGCCTTGGCGTCAGCTAATGGGGATCCATTCAATAAACAATAAACAGGTCATGATACAAAAGAATACATAAATCACAAGATATTACATGTTACAGGCATACCATAAACACAGACCATGGACAAAAAAATTTAACAAACAAAAAAAACAAGTGAATAATCCGAAAGGTTGGTCAACTTTGACAGCCAATTTAGACCCAGGAATGGCGAAAAAGACACAGGACCCCATTTTTTTCCACAAAATGATCATGAGTCATTCTTCATCTAAACGGGAATATATCAACATCGTAACAGTTGGCATCCTAGTGACAGCAGACATTGTACAGTAAGTGATCTCTCTTGAAGTCTGCAGTGAGTAGTAATCAGTAGAGGTGTAACCTGATTGTAGATACCCCAGTATTGCGATTTCAAAGTCTTCACAGTAATGACGTGACGCGTGGCGGTATCAAACAGGCGCTCGAGTTAACAATTATTATTGCTGCAAGTTTACAGAGCGGCACAATACTACAAAATAAAAGCTTGACAGTCAAATTGAATTATGTTAAGTAGCCCAGACTCAAAAAGGAGGTCTGTTTCAACTCACAAAACACTCCTTCTATGTAAGACGAGCTCCCAGGCAGCCTGATAGAGCTCAGGACGTGTAAGGACAAAAGGCGGACGTTTACAACAACGTTCACTGTTTAGACATCAACACTCCAAACAGATGGCAAGTTATCGCTTACTGTCAGTGGCCCACTTTGGAGTCTTATTTCACTTTGTTCTCGTTTATTACCTGTCTGGTACACGGTCACGCCAGACATAAACTATACACTTTTATTTATCCATCCAGAAAGTGCCCAGCTTGCTATAAACAACCATCACAACGCTTCAATTTATTTTCTGCTTTTGTTGAAGGAATTCATTTTCTCTAAACATTTTGAGTCCCAATAGACCGTTTTCTCCCCTCCAAAAAGTAACAGTCCCGTCCCATTTGATCTTTAATTTAATGTTCTCCAAGAAGCAAAAAGTAGCCTGCTAGCTAACAAACGCAAATACAATAACATTTTGTTATCAACTTAAAAAAATCTTCCACAAACAAAAAATAGCTTACCTCACTAACAAAACTACACAAAAACAAACATAAACACAGCAAAATATAACTATTGATGTCAACATTGTGTATGTGCTGAAAGATTAATTTATGATTGTTTATCAACATATAAGTATAGATGTCAACATTGTGTATGTGCTGAAAGATTCATTTATGATTGTTTATCAACATGTAAGTATAGATGTCAACATTGTGTATGTGCTGAAAGATTTATTTATGATTGTTTATCAAAATATAACTATAGATGTCAACATTGTGTACGTGCTGAAAGAATCATTTATGATTGTTTATCAAAATATAGCTATAGATGTCAACATTGTGTATGTGCTGAAAGATTTATTTATGATTGTTTATCAAAATATAAGTATAGATGTTAGCATTGTGTATGTGCTGAAAGATTCATGTATGATTGTTTATCAAAATATAAGTATAGATGTCAACATTGTGTATGTGCAGAAAGATTAATTTTTGATTGTTTATCAAAATATAATTATAGATATCAACATTATGTATGTGCTGAAAGATTCATTTATGATTGTTTATCAATATATAAGTATAGATGCCAACATTGTGTACGTGCTGAAAGATTAATTTTTGATTGTTTATCAAAATATAATTATAGATGTCAACATTATGTATATGCTGAAAGATTCACTTATGATTGTTTATCAAATTATAACTATAGATGTCAACATTGTGTACCTGCTGAAAGATTAATTTATGATTGTTTATCAAAATATAAATATAGATGTCAACATTGTGTATGTGCTAAAAGATTCATTTATGATTGTTTATCAAAATATAACTATAGATGTCAACATTGTGTATGTGCTGAAAGATGCATTTATGATTGTTTATCAGAATATAAGTATAGATGGTGTCAGGTAAACCGTGGCAAATGGGGCCATATGAATGTGAATCCTATACAATGTCATGCAGAAGTGTACTTATAACAATATTCTAGGCAAATTGTTGCAGAGAAGAGTGGGGAGGGGTTAAAAGGGGATGGAAACATTATTTTATTTTAAATCTTTTAAATTCTAAATGTTTTAAAATCATTAAATCAGTCCAACAAAATAATACCATAATAATAAAATTCCAATTCCAAAACCAAACCCGCCACAGCAACATTCAGAGTAGCAATCACCAGAACAATTGAGAAGACACTCAAACATGACACAAAAAAAAGCTCATCAGTGGCAAGGCCCCGGGGGTGGATGAGATCCGCCCAGAGTTCCTTAAGGCTCTGGATGCTGTGGGGCTGTCTTGGTTGACAACACTCTGCAGCATCGCATGGACATCGGGGGCGGTACCTCTGGATTGGCAGACCGGGGTGGTGGTTCCTCTCTTTAAGAAGGGGAACCGGAGGGTGTGTTCTAACTATCGTGGGATCACACTCCTCAGCCTTCCCGGTAAGGTCTATTCAGGTGTGCTGGAGAGGAGGCTACGCCGGATAGTCGAACCTCGGATTCAGGAGGAACAGTGTGGTTTTCGTCCTGGTCGTGGAACTGTGGACCAGCTCTATACTCTCGGCAGGGTCCTTGAGGGTGCATGGGAGTTTGCCCAACCAGTCTACATTGTGTTTTGTGGACTTGGAGAAGGCATTCGACCGTGTCCCTCGGGAAGTCCTGTGGGGAGTGCTCAGAGAGTATGGGGTATCGGACTGTCTGATTGTGGCGGTCCGCTCCCTGTATGATCAGTGCCAGAGTTTGGTCCGCATTGCCGGCAGTAAGTCGGACACGTTTCCAGTGAGAGTTGGACTCCGCCAAGGCTGCCCTTTGTCACCGATTCTGTTCATAACTTTTATGGACAGAATTTCTAGGCGCAGTCAAGGCGTTGAGGGGATCTGGTTTGGTGGCTGCAGGATTAGGTCTCTGCTTTTTGCAGATGATGTGGTCCTGATGGCTTCATCTGGCCAGGATCTTCAGCTCTCGCTGGATCGGTTCGCAGCTGAGTGTGAAGCGACTGGGATGAGAATCAGCACCTCCAAGTCCAAATCCATGGTTCTCGCCCGGAAAAGAGTGGAGTGCCATCTCCGGGTTGCGGAGGAGACCCTGCCCCAAGTGGAGGAGTTCAAGTACCTCGGAGTCTTGTTCACGAGTGAGGGAAGAGTGGATCATGAGATCGACAGGCGGATCGGTGCGGCGTCTTCAGTAATGCGGACGCTGTATCGATCCGTTGTGGTGAAGAAGGAGCTGAGCCGGAAGGCAAAGCTCTCAATTTACCGGTCGATCTACGTTCCCATCCTCACCTATGGTCAAAACAATCCAAAAGTAGTCAAACAAAAATGAATAATATCAACAACAGTATCAATATTAATAAGAATTCCAACATAGCAGTGATTAGAAATTCCTCATTTAAGTTATCATCACAGCCATTTATAAAAAATAAAATAAAAGCATCTCATAATCTTGACAACACATTGTGTCCAATATTTTCCACAAAGATAAATAAAGTCATATTTTAGGTTCATTTAATAATGAAAACAAATTTCAATAATGGATCCCATATTCCAATAAATGATTAATTATAATTTAAACTAAATGCAGTTTTTTCTACTGATATCCTGCCCTCCAAAATAGTCTCTCTATTTTTGATGAAATAACATTAGAGGAATTATTACAGCGTGTAAATGGGATAAAACAAACAACATGTTTACTTGACCCACTTCCTGGGAAACTTATCAAGGAACTGTTTGTATTATTAGGTCCATCAGTGTTAAATATTATAAACTTATCACTTTCCTCCGGCACTGTTCCCCTAGCATTCAAAAAAGCGGTTATTCATCCTCTGCTCAAAAGACCTAACCTCGATCCTGACCTCATGGTAAACTACCGACCGGTCTCCCACCTTCCGTTTATTTCCAAAATTCTCGAAAAAACTGTTGCACAGCAGCTAAATGAACACTTAGTGACTAACAATCTCTGTGAACCTTTTCAATCCGGTTTCAGGGCAAATCACTCTACGGAGACAGCCCTCGCAAAAATGACTAATGATCTATTGCTAACGATGGATTCTGATGCGTCATCTATGTTGCTGCTTCTTGATCTTAGCGCCGCTTTCGATACCGTCGATCATAATATTTTATTAGAGCGTATCAAAACACGTATTGGTATGTCAGACTTAGCCTTGTCTTGGTTTAACTCTTATCTTACTGACAGGATGCAGTGCGTCTCCCATAACAATGTGACCTCGGACTATGTCAAGGTAACGTGCGGAGTTCCCCAGGGTTCGGTTCTTGGCCCTGCACTCTTTAGTATTTACATGCTGCCGCTGGGTGACATCATACGCAAGTACGGTGTTAGCTTTCACTGTTATGCTGATGACACTCAACTCTACATGCCCCTAAAGCTGACCAACACGCCGGACTGTAGTCAGCTGGAGGCGTGTCTTAATGAAATTAAACAATGGATGTCCGCTAACTTTTTGCAACTCAACGCTAAGAAAACGGAAATGCTGATTATCGGTCCTGCTAGACACCAACATCTATTTAATAATACCACCTTAACATTTGACAACCAAACAATTAAACAAGGAGACTCGGTAAAGAATCTGGGTATTATCTTCGACCCAACTCTCTCGTTTGAGTCACACATTAAGAGGGTTACTAAAACGGCCTTCTTTCATCTCCGTAATATCGCTAAAATTCGTTCCATCTTGTCCACTAGCGACGCTGAGATCATTATTCATGCGTTCGTTACGTCTCGTCTCGATTACTGTAACGTATTATTTTCGGGCCTCCCTATGTCTAGCATTAAAAGATTACAGTTGGTACAAAATGCGGCTGCAAGGCTTTTGACAAAAACAAGAAAGTTTGATCATATTACGCCTATACTGGCTCACTTGCACTGGCTTCCTGTGCACTTAAGATGCGACTTTAAGGTTTCACTACTTACGTATAAAATATTACACGGTTTAGCTCCAGCCTATCTCGCCGATTGTATTGTACCATATGTCCCGACAAGAAATCTGCGTTCAAAGAACTCCGGCTTATTAGTGATTCCCAGAGCCAAAAAAAAGTCTGCGGGCTATAGAGCGTTTTCTATTCGGGCTCCAGTACTCTGGAATGCCCTCCCGGTAACAGTTAGAGATGCTACCTCAGTAGAAGCATTTAAGTCCCATCTTAAAACTCATTTGTATAATCTAGCCTTTAAATAGACCCCCCCTTTTTTAGACCAGTTGATCTGCCGTTTCTTTTCTTCTCTCCTCTTCTCCCCTGTCCCTTGCGAGGGGGAGTTGCATAGGTCCGGTGGCCATGGATGAAGTGCTGGCTGTCCAGAGCCGGGACCCCGGGTGGACCACTAGCCTGTGCATCGGTTGGGGACATCTCTGCGCTGCTGACCCGTCTCCGCTCGGGATGGTTTCCTGTTGGCCCCGCTGTGGACTGGACTCCCGCTGATGTGTTGGATCCACTGTGGACTGGACTTTCACAATGTTATGTCAGACCCACTCGACATCCGTTGCTTTCGGTCTCCCCTAGAGGGGGGGGGTTACCCACATATGCGGTCCTCTCCAAGGTTTCTCATAGTCATTCACCGACGTCCCACTGGGGTGAGTTTTTCCTTGCCCGTATGTGGGCTCTGTACCGAGGATGTCGTTGTGGCTTGTACAGCCCTTTGAGACACTTGTGATTTAGGGCTATATAAATAAACATTGATTGATTGATTGATGATCCTCCCCATACTTGTGTATACCACTCAGTATCAGTTGGACTATCATCTATCCATTTTTAAAATAAATATTCTGATTGTGGCATAACATTCTTTTATCAGGGAATTTTAGCATCTTCAACTCATTTAAAAATTCCCATCTGAACAAAGATATTTTTTCTCAGAACTTTTGGATTTTTGAATGACAAAAAGAAAAACTATTTCTCATGTTTTAAATACAACAGGATAGACTTACAGGCCTACTGAAACCCACTACTACCAACCACGTAGTCTGATAGTTTATATATCAATGATGAAATCTTAACATTGCAACACATGCCAATACGGCCGGGTTAACTTATAAAGTGCAATTTTAAAATTCCCGCCACACTTCCGGTTGAAAAACTCCTTTGGATATGATTTATGCGCGTGACGTCACAAAAGCAACGGAAGTGGTTGGACCCCATCGGACCCGATAGAAAAGCCTCTTGTTTTCTTCGACAAAATTCCACATTATTCTGGACATCTGTGTTGGTGAATCTTTTGCAATTTGTTTAATGAACAATGGAGACTGCAAAGAAAAACGTTGTAGGTGGGATCGATCGGTGTCTTAGCGGCTAAGTACAATACTGTAATATCTGTGATATTTGCATTAGTGTACTGTGTCTTTAAGGGTTTGGGGAACGCGCATGCGCGAGTGAGTTGGCGGAGAACTCGTGTGTGTGAGCGTGAGTTTTGGCTAACAGCAGCTCGTGTATGTGTGTGCGTTACTTTTTGAACTACAACCAGTTACAGCTTTTTAATAAAGCGATTGAGCAGCGCTTCCTCGTCTGTGTGACTCCTTCTCCACTGCGGGGCATTACAATACTTACAGCAACACAACAAGGACTACTTACTACGCCTAGCCGATGCTTGCCGCCAAACCCACGGATGAAGTCCTTCGTCGTGCCGTTGATCGCTGGAATGCAGGTGAGCACGGCTGTTGATGGGTTTCTATCTTCATTTGAGAACGATGCTACGCGCTAGCTCAGTAGCTAAGTGTGTCACCGATGTATTGTCTTGGAGATAAGTCACTTTAAATGTCCATTTCGCGTGCTCGACTCTCATTTTCAAGAGGATATAGTATCCGAGGTGGTTTAAAATACAAATCCGTGATTCACAATAGAAAAAGGAGAGAGTACATAGTTCTGTGAGGTCTGGTTGCTAAGTTAGCTTCAATGGCGTCGTTAACACAGCATTGTTAACCTTCGCCAGCCTGGAAATCATTAACCGTGTATTTACATGTCCACGGTTTAATAGTATTGTTGATTTTCTATCTATCCTTCCAGTCAGAGGTTTATTTATTTTGTTTCTATCTTCATTTGAGAACGATGCTATCGCGCTAGCTCAGTAGCTAAGTGTGTCACCGATGTATTGTCTTGGAGATAAAAGTCACTTTAAATGTCCATTTCGCGTGCTCGACTCTCATTTTCAAGAGGATATAGTATCCGAGGTGGTTTAAAATACAAATCCGTGATTCACAATAGAAAAAGGAGAGAGTACATAGTTCTGTGAGGTCTGGTTGCTAAGTTAGCTTCAATGGCGTCGTTAGCACAGCATTGTTAACCTTCGCCAGCCTGGAAAGCATTAACCGTGTATTTACATGTCCACGGTTTAATAGTATTGTTGATTTTCTATCTATCCTTCCAGTCAGGGGTTTATTTTTTTTGTTTCTATATGCAGTTAAAGCACGATGCTATCACGTTAGCTCGTAGCTAAAGCATTTCGCCGATGTATTGTCGTGGAGGTAAAAGGCATTGAATGTCCATTTCGCGTTCTCGACTCTCATTTTCAAGAGGATATAGTATCCGAGGTGGTTTAAAATACAAATCCGTGATCCACAATATAAAAAGGAGAGTGTGGAATCCAATGAGCCAGCTTGTACCTAAGTTACGGTCAGAGCGAAAAAAGATACGTCCATCACTGCCTCTCAAGTCGTTCACTGTAACGTTCCTCATCTACGAATCTTTCATCCTCGCTCAAATTAATGGGGTAATCATCACTTTCTCGGTCCGAATCTCTCTCGCTCCATTGTAAACAATGGGGAATTGTGAGGAATACTAGCTCCTGTGACGTTACGCTACTTCCGGTACAGGCAAGGCTTTTTTTTATCAGCGAGCAAAAGTTGCGAACTTTATCGTCGATTTTCTCTACTAAATCCTTTCAGCAAAAATATGGCAATATCGCGAAATGATCAAGTATGAAACATAGAATGGATCTGCTATTCCCGTTTAAATTAAAAAAAATCATTTCAGTAGGCCTTTAATGTACCGTATTTTCATGTTAAAGAGATACAGTAGAGGCACTATAGTAGGGTTGTACGGTATACCGGTATAAGTATAGTACCGCGATACTAATTAATCATATTCGGTACTATACTGCCTCTGAAAAGTACCGTTCCCCCATCCCCCCGAGCCCCCGTCCTCGTTACGTCGTGTTATTGCTGGTTTCACGAGAAGAGGAGCATGTTCGGCAGCGCATAATCACGGAGTACTTACAAGCAGACACAGTGTGTAGACAGAAAAGGGAGAACGGACGCATTTTGACTTAAAAACTAAAGATAAAGGTAAAGTTATAACACTGAAACGCCCCCAGGAAGAGGTGCTTTAAGACATGGCTTAGTCTGCAGTGTTTTAGCTCCTTCTAATCACTAATCCTCGCCTCCATGGCGACAATTAAAGTAAGTTTCTTACAAGTATCATTATCACTGCAGGAATGAGGAATAGGTAAACATGCTTCACTACACACCGTAGCTCACCGGCGTCAAAATGTAAACAAATGTAATTGGTGGATCTACACCTGACATCCACTGTAATGATACCAAGTACAGGAGTGTATCTAGTCGATACTACTATGATTACGTCGATATTTTTTGGCATCACAAGATCTTCTTTATCTATATAATGTTTATAAACTCAGGAAATATGTCCCTGGACACATGAGGACTTTGAATATGACCAATGTATGATCCTGTAACTACTTGGTATCGGATTGATACCTAAATTTGTGGTATCATCTAAAACTAATGTAAAGTATCCAAACAACAGAAGAATACATGATTATTACATTTTAGCAGAAGTGTAGATAGAACATGTTCAAACAGAAAGTAAGCAGATATTAACAGTAAATGAACATGTGGAATAATAATAAATGTTTACAGTTTGTCCCTCATATAGTTGACAAAATAGTAGGTAGATAAATGACACAATATGTTACTGCATATGTCAGCAGACTAAATTAGGAGCCTTTGTTTGTTTACTTACTACTAAAAGACAAGTTGTCTAGTATGTTCACTGTTTTATTTAAGGACACAATTGCAATAATAAACATATGTTTAGTGTACCCTAAGATTTTTTTGTTCAAATAAAGCCAATAATGCAAGTTTTTGTGGTCCCCTTTATTTAGAAAACTATAAACTTTTCGGTACTGTAAAAGTACCGAAAAGTATCTAAATAATTTTGGTACCGGGACAAACACTACACTATAGTGATTAGAAACATAATATCAAACAGAAAGTATGACACTAAAAGATTTAACGTGACTTTTTGTCTATTAAATGGATCACATTTGAGGAAGTGAAGCTGTTGGGATGATGTCAGGTACAAGGCACCACTTGAAAATTTAACTCACTTCAATATTTTGCAGCGATGGAGTGAGTGCAGGCAAGGTAAATGACATAATGCCTTTAAGCCTGCGAGTGTGTCTGACCCACATTGACGAGCCATGACGCGCCTCCCAATGAGCGCACCTCTACTCTAATGTGGGACAGGGATGCAGGAGTGAGAGGCTACGTCTCAGACTGTTTTCAGTTCAGTAGAAAACATCACTGACACAGCAGCCTCCATAGAACTGTCAATGGCCAATGGCACAGGAAAGAGAGAAAACCTTTTAGTCTGCATTAGTGTTGTCCCAATACCAATATTTTGGTACCGGTACCTAAATTATTTCGATACTGTGGAGGGAGAGTGTGATCAGCGTGCTGCAGGAGCAAAGGTCACTGCCTCTGTCAATGGTGTTGAGGGCGGAGCATCATCGACTAGGGGCGGGGCGTGTTCGGGACGGCGAGACACAGCTGGCAGGTGATTAGATTTCACAGGTGGTACATGGTGATCTAATCATCTGTTGTCTTTAACAGTGAGCGGCCAGCGGATGAGGGTGGGAGAGACTGGAGAGAAAGACATCTGAAAAGATTGTTCTTGGAATTGCATGTTCATTAAAACTCTGTTAACTCTGCACGCCTGGCTCCTGTGACGTGGTCTCCGTGGAACGGGTAGGGAACGACTTCCACAGATACTTTTCGGTACTTTTCAATACTTTTTTAAATAAAGGGGACCACAAAAAAATTGGTTTTATTTTAACAATATTTTTTAGGGTAAATTAAACATATGTTTCTTATTGAAATATTGTCCTTAAATAAAATAGTGAACATACAAGACAACTTGTCTTTTAGTAGCAATTAGGCAAACAAAGGCTCCTAATTAGTCTGCTGACATATGCAGTAACATATTGTGTCATTGATCACGCTATTATTTTGTCAACATTATGAAGTACAAGCTGTAAAAATGGATTAGAATAGAATAGAATAGAAAGTACTTTATTGATCCCTGGGGGAAATTCAGCACCACAGTTCGCTCACAATAGACAATAATAATAATAAATAATATAATATATATAATATATTATATATATATAGTATATAATATATGAATAATATAAATATATTATAAATATTATTAATTATTATTAATCCACTTGTTCATTTACTGTTAATATCTGCTTACTTTCTGTTTTAACATGTTCTATCTACACTCCTGTTAAAATGTAATAATCACTTATTCTTCTGTTGTTTGGATGCTTTACATTAGTTTTGGATGATACCACAAATTTAGGTATCGATCCGATACCAAGTAGTTCCTGAGTTTATTAACATAATATGCATTTAAAAAAAACGAAAGAATATGTTCTGATGCCAAAAAATATTAACGTAATCATAGTACTATAGACTTCATACGCTCCTATACTTGGTATCATTACAGTGGATGTCAGGTGTAGATCCACCCATGGCGTTTGTTTACATTGTGGTGCCGGTGAGCTATTCTATCCTCCTACGGTGTGTAGTGAAGCATGTTTAGCTATTCCTCGTCCTGCAGTAATAATGATACTTGTGAGAAACTTACCTTATTTGACGCCATTGAGGCGAGGATTAGTGATTTAGAAGTAGCTAAAACTCTGCCGACTGCGGCTGGACTTTAGCCGTTAGCTAGCTAGCCATGTCTTAAAGCACCTCTTCCTGAGGGCGTTTTAGTGTTATACCTTCACCTTTATCTTTAGTTTTTAAGCCAAAATGCATCCATTCTCCCTTTTCTGTCTACACACTGTGTCTGCTTGTAAGTACTCCGTGTGTATGCGCTACCGAACATGTTCGTCAACCAGCAATGACACGACGTGACGACAACAGGAGCGCGGGGGATGTGGGACCGGTACTTTTCAGAGGCGGTATAGTACCGAATATGATTCATTAGTATTGCGGTACTATACTAATACCGGTATACCGTACAACCCTAGTCTGCACGAAGCACACTTTTCATGTTGCACTCTTCAGTGTTTGCTTTGTGTTTCTGTGGCTTTTTTTAGTTGAGACCACTACCCACTGAAAGGTGTAGTGGTGTGTCTGTTTTCTTCATCCCCCCCTCCTTCCGGCTTGTATCTCTCTCCCCATGTTGTCAGTCTGCCCACTAGGCCAGCGTCTCTGGAAAGGAGGCCGCTCGCTCTCTGGTTCCACTGACAAAAAAAAACAACAACATTATTTGAACTCAACAGACCTTTTCTGCTAGCAGGAGGTGTAAAATAGGCCCCAGTACGTTTTTTGTGTTGTAGAAAAAATGCAAACTGCCAGCTTCTAGGTTTGGACTAGGGTTGTACGGTATAGTATAGTACCGCGATACTAATGAATCATATTTGCTACTATACCGCCTCTAAAAAGTACACACCGTAGGAGGATACAATAGATCACGGACGTCACAATGTAAACAAACGCCATGGGTGGGTCTACACCTGACATCCACTGTAATGATACACTGCAAAAAGTCAGTGTTCAAAAACAAGAAAAAAAAATACAAAAATGAGGGGTATTTTATTTGAACTAAGCAAAATTATCTGCCAATAGAACAAGAAAATTTGGCTTGACAAGACTTTCCAAAACAAGTAAAATTAGCTAACCTCAATGAACCCAAAAATACCTTTAAATAAGTTTATTCTCACTAATAACAACTACTACTATATGAGTACGTATTTTCTGTTGTTTAACTGAAAATAAAACAGCAAAGTCTATTTGGCTGTCATCTGTTTTAATATGAGACACAATTGTGTCAAAGTCATGATTTTTTTTTCATTCAATTATTACTTGAAAAAAGTAGTTTTCTACTTGTGAGTGTTGATGACACAGCCTTGCAATGTCATAACTGGATTCTTGGGTTTTGCTTCTCCGGAAGGCAAAGGAAAATTGGCCCGTGCGAGGCGTGAATTTAAATACATGTTTATTTAACAATAAAAAAGGAATAAACAAAAGGCGCTCACAGTGGAGGTAGAAAACTTGACTATACAAAACAAAAGACTTGCACGAGGGCGGAAATACAAAACTTGGGTAGGAACACAAAACTTGCACAAAGGCAGAAACTATGAACAATAAAACAAAAACACTAACTGTGGCATAAATGAACAAAACTTACTTGGCAAAGAACTGTGACATGACATGAAGTGGAGGGATCAAAAAGTGCGAGGACGCCAGGACGAACAACAGAAACAGACAGATTTAAATAGTGACGTGATCAGTGAAAACAGGTGCGTGACAAGACAGGTGAACAGGTGCGTGACATGACAGGTGAAAACTAATGGGTGACCATGGAAACCAAACCAAACAAGGAAGTGCAACCAGGAACTAAAAAGAGCCCAAAACCCAAGCAAAACAAAAACACGATTAACACAGACATGACATGCAACAGTTGATATTCAAGTTTCAAGCATGTTTTACTAAATATAGGTCATAAATCCTCAGCAACAAGCTGTAATATCTTACTGAGATCATTTAGGACCAAAACCCTTAAAACAAGTAAAACACTCTAACATAAAATCTGCTTAGTGAGAAGAATTATCTTATCAGACAGAAAATGAACAAATATCACCCTTATTTGAGATATTTAATCTTACTTAGATTTCAGTTTTTGCAGTGTACCAAGTACTGGAGCGTATCTATTCGATACTACTATGACTACATTGATATGTTTTAGCATCACAAAATCTTTTTTCTTTTTTTAATAATTTATATCATGTTTATAAACTCAGGAAATACGTCCCTGGACACGTGAGGGCTTTGGATATGACCAATGTACGATCCTGTAACTACTTGGTGTCGGATCGATACCTAAATGTGTGGTATCATCCAAAACTAATGTAAAGTATCAAACAACAGAAGAATAAGTGATTATTACTTTTTAACAGAAGTGTAGATAGAACATGTTGAAACAGAAAATAAGCAGACATTAACAGTAAATGAACAAGTAGATTAATAATATTTTTTTACAGCTTGTCCTTAATAATTTAGACAAAATAATAGGTAGATAAATGACACAATATGTTACTGCATACGTCAGCAGACTAATTAGAAGCCTTTGTTTGTTTACTTACTACTAAAAGAAAAGTTGTCTTGTATGTTCACTATTTTATTTAAGGACAAAACTGCAATAAGAAATTTATGTTTAATGCATACTTGTCAACCTTCCCGAATTTTCCGGGAGACTCCCGAATTTCAGTGCCTCTCCCGAAAATCTCCCAAGACAACCATTCTCCCGAATTTCTCCCGTTTTCCAGCCGGACCCGAGTGAGGACAGCCTGTCGTCACGTCCACTTTTCCTCTATATACTGTAAACAGCGTGCCGGCCCAGTCACGTTATAACATCTACGGCTGTTGGAGCTCAGTGCGCAACTGCACACACAACAAGAAGGAGACTATTATATACTGTATGTCTCCGTTATCCATAGGTTTATCTATAACCCATAAAGTAGGCAGGCAGAGCTATTGCTCAGCGTGTGTTTATTCCAGCCGGCACGTTAATACATTGACACACAACATCCGGATTCCCATCATGCATTGCTTCAAAACTACGGCAAGTAGTAGAGAGGAGTGTTATGTGTGTGTATAGGTGTAAATAAATGAACACTGAAATGGAAGTATTTCTTTTATATATATATATATATATATATATATATATATATATATATATATATATATATATATATATATATATATATATATATATATATATATATATATATATATAAAAGAAATACTTCATCAAGTAGAGATGTCCGATAATATCGGCAGGCCGATATTATCGGCCGATAAATGCTTTAAAATGTAATATCGGAAATTATCGGTATCGTTTTTTTAATTATCGGTATCATTTTTTATTTTTTAAAATTTTTTATTAACTTACTTAGAACTTAGTTCCTCCCATTCCTGTTGGAACATTGGGCGACGAGTCCCCTCCATTTGTTCCGGTCACTGGCGACCCTTCTTGCTCCATGCCAGCTGACTCCCATCTCTCTCAGGTCTTCCTTGGCTGTTTGTCTCCACGTCTTCTTTGGCCGTCCTCTCTTCCTCTTTCCCCCTTCTGGCACCCAGTCCATTGCCACACTTGCCGGTCTCTCTTTTGGCAGTCGGAGTACGTGTCCAGCCATTCTCCTTCTCATATCAGAGACTATATCAGACAATGGTGCTACCCCTGCCCTTCTCATCACCTCTTCATTGGTGATGTGGTCTCTCCATGAGATCCTCAAGATGTATCTGAGGCACCGTCGGTGGAAGACATCCAGCTTGTTTGTAATGGTTGATGTCTTCATCCATGTCTCACAGGCATAGGTCACTGTAGGGATGACCACTGACATATAGAGGCGCAGCTTTGTGGACGTACTGATAGATTTTGATGACCAGATATTCCGGAGGCGTTGGAAGACTCCTGCAGCTTTTCCGATTCTGGTCTGTACATCCTTTTCTGCGTCTCCAGTGTTTGAGATGTTGCTTCCAAGATACGTGAAGTTCTCAACGTACTCTATGCCTTGTTCGCCTACGGTGAGCAGTAGAACGTTTTGGTCTTGTGCAACGGTCATGGCCTTGGTCTTCTCTTGGCTTATACGTAGGCCGACTTTTTCCCCTTGCTCATGCAGATTGTTGGTCAATTTTTGGAGTGCAGCGTAGGAATGGCTAAGCAGAGCCAAGTCGTCCGCAAAGTCCAGATCTGCCAGTCTGCCCCCTCCCCACTTAATGCCGAGGTTTGCTCCGACGACAGACTTCCTTATGACAAAGTCTATGACAACGATGAACAGTAAGGGAGACAAGATGCAACCCTGTCTTACCCCGGTCACAATGTCAAAGTCGTCGGTTGTCCTGTTGGTGGTTTTCACTCGACAGGTGGAGTTATGGTACAGGGCTCTGAAGATGTTGACGTACTTTGATGGTATACCGTATAGCTGGAGGATCTGCCACAGTGATTCCCGGTGGATACTGTCGAAGGCTTTCTTGAAATCAATGTAATTGATGATGAGGGGTGTCTGGAGTTCTTGGCACTGTTCTATGATGTTGCGAAGAGTGAAGATCTGTTCCGCGCAGGACCTTCCCTTTCGGAAGCCGGCTTGCTCTTCCCTTAAGATGTTATCTACCTCGTCTTTTAGGCGTTGGAGCAGCACACTACAGAAAACCTTGCCTGGGATCGACAGCAGTGTGATGCCCCGCCAGTTGTTGCAGTCTGCGAGGTTTCCCTTCTTTGGCAGCGTCACTATAACCCCCCGTCTCCAGTCGGCAGGGACCTCTTCGACATGCCAGATCAAATTGAACAGGTGCGTGAGGCTCTCCACGACAACCTCTTGGCCGTGCTTCAGCAACTCAGCAGATACCTCGTCGAGTCCTGGTGCCTTGCTGTTCTTGAGGCTCTTGATTGCTTGGGCGACCTCGGTCCTGGTTATCTCTTCTGAGGTGACTGTCAGAGTTGGGGCTGGTGTTTCCCGATCAAAAAGAAAGAGAGTGGGAGGTGTTGGCTGGTTGAGAATCTCCTTGAAGTGCTCCACCCACCTTGCCTCCTGTTCCTCATCGCTTAAGAGTGCCCTGCCATCCCTGCTCTTGATAGGCACCCCGGAGCTGCTCCTGGAGCTGGTTAGCTCCCGCACGATCCTGTAGAGTGTTTTAGTGTTGTTTTTCTCTGCTGCCTATTGTGCTTCTTTTGCTTTCTCCTCCAGACACCTCCGTTTGTCTTTCCTGCAGCTCTTTTTTACTTCCCGGTCCAGGCGTCTGTACTCCTCGTCTTTCATCCTCCAGCATCGGAGCCTCCTCTTCTGTTCTCTTTCCATCTTTGCCATCTTCCTTTCGTCAATCAATTTCCAGGTCTTTTCCGTTATCCATCTCTCCTTGTTGGTGCCCCTTCTTCTGCCTAAAACAGTTTCCGCAGTCTCAGTGATGGCACGGGAGAACAGACTCCACTGCTCCTCAATGGAAGGATGTGGTGGTACCTCAAGCTTCTTCCTCAACTCCTCACAGTAGCTTTTTGACAGGTTGGTGTTCTTAAGCTTTTCCACTGCGTAGGGTCTCTTGGGCTGCATTTTTTGCACCTTTTTCAGCTTCAGCCTGATTTTACCCACCACAAGAAAGTGATCTGAGCCTACATCCGCACCCCTGTGTGCACGGACGTCTAGCAGTGACGAACGCCATCTTGTGTTTATGCATATGTAGTCCAGCTCATTTCTGGTTCCGCCCCCAGGTGAAACCCATGTCATCTTATGGATCTGTTTGTGCATGAAAAACGTGTTGCCAATGCTGAGGCCGTTTGTGCTGGCTAGCATCAACAGTCTCTCCCCGTTGTCATTGGTAGAGCTTGCAGACCCGTGTGGTCCCACTGTGGCATTGAGGCCCCTTCTGTCGCCATCCACTTTCGCATTTAGGTCTCCAATCAGCATCTTGATGTCGTAGCTGGGGATCTCATCAAGCACAGCTTGGAGCTGGCTGTAGAAGGCATCCTTGTCCTCTTCTGAGGCAGCCTCGGTTGGGGCATAGACTTGCACGATGGTGACTTTGGCATGTCTAGTATAGAGCCTTGCTGTGATGATGCGCTCATTCACCGGTTTCCATCCCACTAGCGCTTGCGCCGCACAGTTGGAAAGGATGATCCCGACTCCATGGGTATGGTGGTCTTGCTTCCCAGAGAAAAGAACGGTTTCTCCATCAATCACGAGGCGCCCCTGCCCAGTCCACCTCATTTCACTAACGCCTAAGATGTCCAGGCGATAGTCCCTCATAGTCTTCAGCACCTGGTCCATGTGCCCACACTGGAACAGTGTTCGCAGGTTCCAGGTACCTACTCTGGTGTTGGTTTTGGTTTCGAAGATCGGGGTCGTCAGGGGTCGGGCTTCCTGCTGGATTTCACCCGGCTCCGTCATAGATACATCCAAGGATGCGCCCTCTCTTCTCCGCCGCAGTGTACCGGAATGGCTCCTTCTCGTCGTTTCTGTAACATGATGCTTTTTTACGGGGTGGGGTTGTTAACCTCACGCCCAACCCCCAACCTGGAGGACCGGGTGCTGACTTTTGTCTGGCCTCTATCCCCGAAACCTGCCCGGCATGGTTAAACCTGCCAGGGGTGTGATCCCCCGCCGGTATAGCTTTCAAGGGTCATTGAGACACGCAAGACTCTCCACCACGACAAGGTACCAGCACAGAGAGAGCATTTTTTATTAAATCAACATAAAAAACACAAGATACACTTACAATTAGTGCACCAACCCAAAAAAAACTCCCTCTCCCATTCACACTCATTCACACAAAAGGGTTGTTTCTTTCTGTTATTAATATTCTGGTTCCTACATTATATATCAATATATATCAATACAGTCTGCAAGGGATACAGTCCGTAAGCACACATGATTGTGCGTGCTGCTGGTCCATTAATAGTACTAACCTTTAACAGTTAATTTAACTCATTTTCATGAATTACTAGTTTTTATGTAACTGTTTTTATATTGTTTTACTTTCTTTTTTATTGAATAATTTTAAAAAAAATTAATTATCTTGTTTTATTAATTTTTTAAAAAAGGACCTTATCTTCACCATACCTTGTTGTCCAAATTAGGCATAATAATGTGTTAATTCCACGACTGTATACATCGGTATCGGTTGATATCGGTATCTGTAATTAAGAGTTGGACATTATCGGAATATCGGATATGGGCAAAAAGCCATTATCGGACATCCCTATATAAAAGAAATACTTGAATTTCAGTATATATATATATATATATATATATATATATATATATATATATATATATATATATATATATATATATATATATATATATATGTATATATATATATATATATATATATATATATATATATATATATATATATATATATATATATATATATATAAAAGAAATACTTGAATTTCAGTGAATTCTAGCTATAAATATACTCCTCCCCCCTTAACCCCACCCCCCGGTCCGCCCCGCCCACCCCGACCCCGCCCACCTCAACAAACAAAACAGGACAAGTCACAGTTAGCTCCTCTTTAGCCTAACGACGACTAATGTCTCGGCTGTGTCACACAAAAACTCGACGAAGTAAGGTCCACAAGTTGACAAAACAATTCAAAATATGACTCATATAAACTCAACAAAGGTTACTATAAACAGAAACGACACTTAGACTTAGACTTAGAAAATCTTTATTGTCCCCGAGGGGCAATTTGGTTTGCAGCAGTAGTCATTAAAAACAAGGTACAACAGTAAAAACAAGGTACAACCGTAAAAACAAGGTTCAACAGTAAAAACAAGGTACAACCGTGAAAACAAGGTACAACAGTAAAAACAAGGTACAACAGTAAAAACAAGGTACAACCGTTAAAACAATGTACAACCGTAAAAACAATGTACAACCGTAAAAACAAGGTACAACTGTAAAAACAAGGTACAACTGTAAAAACAAGGTACAACAGTAAAAACAAGGTACAAATACATAAAATACATACAACATCATGAAGGCATTGAGCTAAAAACTAAAAACATTTGTAAAACAATAAAAACTAATCATCACACGTCGCTTCCCACTAAAGTGACTGTGCATAGCAGCTAAGCTTGTTTAAGAAGCTCATTTATAAAGTCAACAGCTGAGGGAACAAAGGATCTTGTGTATCTGTTGTTTTTGGCCTTCCTATTACTAGGGGCGTACCTGCATCCTGAGGGCAAGAGTCTAAACTCTGAGAAGAGAGGGTGCTGAGGGTTGACCAGAATGGCCTTTGTCCTTCTGGATGACTCTAAGTTCACATAACTATGTTTTACGAACTACGTTGTGACAGCAATTAAAAGGTACCCAAGTGTAACAGGGTCAATTATGTCACGTAAATATAATGTATTTTATAATGTTGTATTACTGTTAGAATTACACAAAATGTGTAAGTTACATGAAAATACCTGAAGCTTGTTTGATGTTTTGTCAATATGTGGAACCATATTCTCGTTGTGTCCCTCCTACTGCAATAATTGTTGTGACACCTGCCTCTTTATATGTGTTGGACACGCCTTTCTACTTCCTTTTGTCCACGATATCAACGTGAGAGGTAGGCGTCCACGTGACGACAGAAAAGTGTATTTATTGACTTTTTAAGAACTTAAGTTCACTATTTTTTGTTCTGTATTATTATATTTGTATAGGGCCTCGACAATTGGCAGACAAATATTGAGTACACACTGTTGGCGTTAACACACTTTTTGTGTCTTTTTAGACATTTAAATCAGAAATGACGCGCGTTTTTGGAAGTCCGATTTTTTCATTTTTATTTTACCGACCCTGCCTTCTCCGCGTTTTTATTGATTGTCTTCAAAGTAATGGACTTTCCGGTACAATTTCTTAAACTTTGATTCGCCGAAAGTTTTATGAATCACAAATACTGCTTCAGTTTGCACTCGGACAACTTTACCGCGAGGGGCTGTCAAAAGAAAGACTTCATAGTAAACACAAAGGTGAGCGTAAAGTCAACCTTTTTTAACTTCATCCTGTGCCATGTCTCCAGTAAATGACTTGTTTTAGTCTTTGTGAGTCCATGGAAACTTCACTTTTATCTCTCGCTGGATCGTCATCGTTCGAGGATGGAGACAGGCTAGCTGTTAGCTTCAAGCTAACGAGCACCCGACCAGACTCCTCCACCTATTTAGTGGCCTAGTGGTTAGAGTGTCCGCCCTGAGATCGGTAGGTTGTGAGTTCAAACCCCGGCTGAGTCATACCAAAGTCTATAAAAATGGGACCCATTACCTCCCTGCTTGGCACTCAGCATCAAGGGTTGGAATTTGGGGTTAAATCACCAAAAATGATTCCCGGGCGCGGCCACTGCTGCTGCCCACTGCTCCCCTCACCTCCCAAGGGGCGAACAAGGGGATGGGTCAAATGCAGAGGACAAATTTCACCACACCTAGTGTGTGTGACAATCATTGGTACTTTAACTTTTTTTTGGGCTTAAGTTAGTTAAAGTTAACTTTAACTTTAACTAACTGTCAGGCTTGTCCCTGACAGTTTGGTCATGTTTTAGTTTTTCCTCTGTGTCCGTCTTTATTTCCTGTTAGCGCTCTTATTTTGTCTTTATTTCCTGCTTGTATCCATGAGTGTTTTTCCCCCTCAGCTGTGGCTGATTGGCAACGGACCACACCTGGTGTCAATCAGCCAGCCTCTATTTAGATCTGCTTTGTCCTCCAGTCAGGGCTGGATTATTGTCGCTACTACCTGTCATTTATACTTGTCGTTGTAGCTGTGTCTACTTCTGTTCACTCTGCTCATGCCATAGTCTCGTTTCTTGCCACGTAAGTGTTTGTTTTTTCACGTCACAGTAAGTGCAGTTTTTCATGTCCATAGTTTCTGTCCAAGTGTTTGTTTTTGTTCATAGCCAAGTTTGTTCTCTGCCTTGTGCGCGCCTTTTGTTTGTACCCTTTTGTTTGTTTTTGGTTATAGTGTTAAATTAAATCATGTTTTCCAGCTCAATGCCCCGCCATCTCTGCATCTTGGGGTTCGTCACCAACACACTCTGACAAACTTAACCCAAAAACATACTTTGCAAGTCAAGAAACGGGGACAATATGTGCCTTTTGAAGTGTTAATGTGCGAGGAATGTTCAAAAGGAGTCTATTGGAGAAGTGGCTGACAAGTTAGCAAGTGTCGCTCGCATCGCAGACATCATCACCGTCATTGTTTACTGAAGCAGAGATACTTACTGTGTGTTATGATAAATGCGCATGTGTCGCCAGGCTCTGCTTTTTATCCATAGACTTATCATTTTTAATCTTTTATTATCTATAGCAGGGGTCCCATTTGCGGCCCACGGCACATTCTAAAAATACTATTAAAATAAACAGAAATATAACAAAAGTGGAATAAAAAAACTTACAGGTAAAATGTAATTTAGAAAAAGTTGCAATGTTGACTTATAAAACAAAGCTGGTTTTTTTCTTTAAAACTGTGATTGCTCAAAACATAATATTGAATCAAAATCAATGTTTTTTATGAATTATTGACCTATCCCTGGCTCCGATTACTTCACATCAAGTATTCCACTTTGAAAAATATTTTGTGTGGGAGATTTCGCACATTTTGTGTGTTTGCCATACAAAAACAAAGGGCAAAAAGGGCAGAAAACAAGAAAAACCCAACAACTTAGAATTGAGGGATAGATCTGAAGTTGATGTAGACTCCAGAGATTTAAGTGTTAAATAAATAATGTATGTATGCCCTGGCACACCATTATCATCATTTCATGACCGATGCAAAACATTTTTTACACTTTTATACTGAAATAAATACACCTACAACTTATTAAACACAAATATAGAAACAACTATTGGCAGCGCTAAAGTTTAGATCCATGAAGGAAAGAAGAAAGTGAATGAATGTTTATAACTGAATACATTTACATATGCGTAAAAATGTGTTTTCTTTTGTATTATTTTTTTAATGAATTAAGTAACGTTTATGAGGACCTTTTTCCAAAACACAATATAGAATGTGAGATATAACAGGATAACGCATACATGTATCATTTGTTTTCAAAACACTTACAAAAAAGTGGACCCCAAAATTTTCTGTGGGACCCCATTTTTATGACTTGATCGTTTTGAAAATTCCTAGCGCCAATACTGCTACATGTGCATTTCCTGTATCGTCAAGTAGGTTTTTATTTCACTGTGTTATCGTACGTGGCTGCCGTTTTGTCCACGATATCGACGGGAGTGTGGCTCGACAATTGGCAGAGAAATATTGACGACATTTGTATTTCCTGTATCGTCAGATGTATTGCCACGAGTAAAGTGCAGCTGAGCAGCGACCCCTGGTGTCGGTCGTGTTTATTAAATCCTACGCACACGCAGAGCAATAGAACACCGGTTACGCAAGTTCCGACGGCTGCAGACAGACAGAATTAGGCTATGTCTACACTAAGCCAGATAACCCCTTGAACGAATAATTACTTAGCCTAAACCCTGTTTCAGCCACACTAAACTATCGTTTAAGGTCCCCCTCCTCTGACAATTTTTTACATGGGTAAGTGCGCCGTGTATTTCTTGTTTCTCCGGCTCTTAACTTTGTATGGACTCATTGATCCATTGATCATTACAAACTGAGTTCGGAGAGGAAGTGACGCTAGAAAGAACGCGCCACAGCCAGCTTCATAATAAAGCGGTTTCGTAACTCGGAGGTAATCACTGGAAATATGGAGGCGAGTCATCCAGACATGCCCGAGTTTCGCCTTCCGTTTGTACAGACGCTTGTGGAAATCCCACATGAATACCTTAAGAGAAAGCGATTGCAGCTATTTAGGATACAACACTTCTCAGACGGCAAGAGAACTTTCGAATGTCCAGGTCAGCTGTGATTGTACTTACCGAAAAACTGTGTCCATTTGTCCAAGGAGAGACAATGAGAATTCTGGCTCCCGTGGATGTGATAAAAAAGGTAGCGTGTGCTTTGTATTACCTGGCCGAAGAGGGAAGACTACGAAAAACATCGAATGCATTTGGACTGGCAAATCAGACTGCATCAGTTATTGTCTGCCATGTATGTCGCAGACTCAACGTCTAGGTCCAGAGTATATAAAGTCACCAAAAACAAATGGACAATGAAGGTGAAGGCAAAAGAGTGAGGAGTGTCCTGACCAGATATCTACATCCCTAGTTTGATTGATGTAAAATGTTCTTTATCACATTGTTTACTTTCACATGTCCATTAAAGATTTGATTAATTTATGATGGCTCAGGTGTGGTTCACTACAATAGGGCCCCACAGCACACTGGATTCCAGTTAATTGAAATACCACAACACTGGATATTGTTCAGACAAGTTCAATTTAAGAACTTGCACACAAAGCAATACTGGAGGTAACTATGACGTGCGAATTTTCCACGCATGCGTATTAGGTCACGTTGCGCCAGCGGACGGAGGGGGGCAGGGGGTCTTAAACGACCATTGTGTGTGTGTGGACAAGGATAAGGTTAGGTGGGATTTACCCTGGATAACCTTAGCCGGCTTAGTGTAGAAGGGGCCTAGACTCCACTAGTCAGGTCTGCATGGGCCCACGAGGGGGTGCTAATCTACCTCACAATACATCTTTGTTAAATTATATACAGTTTATATTCATCCATCCATCCATTTTCTACCGCTTTTCCCTTTCAGCTACAATCGGGCGGAAGGCGGGGTACACCCTAGTCAAGTCGCCACCTCATCGCAGAATAATATTACATTACCTTCATAAAACTACTGTAGTTGTTAGTACTGTAGTTGTTAGTACTGTATTTTAATTGTATTGTTTTATACAATATTTTTAATCTAAAAGTTTGATTTTGTTATATGTTGAAAGTGTTTGGAGATAACAACTCCATCTCAGAACAAAATTGAGGTACGACTGTATTTTAAAACAAACTATAATCTTGCAATGGATGGAGTCGAACATACTTCTCAATGTTATAAATGTGCTTATTTCTTTTCTTCAACTAAAACATAAAACAATACATTACAAGGATAATAAAGACACATGTAAATGTTAGCAAGTGGAATAATCAAGCCCACTATATTAGGAATGCAAGAAAAGCTCCACCACAATGAACATGCTCAAGAACAATAAAAGTTCAAAGGTGCAGAGTTCAAACCCATCGTTCCTCAAATTGTGCTCTTAGGCCATGTGTCAATCACGTCTGAGGAAACCATAAAAGCCTCAAAGTTCTTCTCCTGCTTCCGTCCAACACGTTCCTACTTAAAGCCAGCATGACGGAAGGAGCCACCTGAATAAATGTAGCTTGGAGGAAGTCCGATTTATGAGCCTCGCCTCCTCCCACCATCACTCACAGAGGCCCCTCCACGGAGCTTCTGCATGTCTTCTACCTTGTCTGTTACTTTTAGTCCCCTCTTCCTCTTCCTTTTTCTGCTCGTATCTCCTTCCCTTCCCAAGCAACATTTCTCTTGGCCAGCTGATACCGCAGACAGGGCTTCTACATCTACTTTCACAGAGGTACTGTGGGTGATGGCTGCAGCTGAGAGGATGCACCTCGGTCTCTGGTGTTCAAGGCACCCCCGGCATGACCCCGACCACCCAGTCAGAGCTCTGTCCAGGTGGATGAATCCCAGAGGCAGGTAGTAACGTGCTACATTTACTCTCTGGCTCTTAGCTTTGTATGGAGTCATTGATCCTTTACAAACTGAGTTCGGAGAGGAAGTGATGCCAGAAAGACCGCGCCCCACACAGGAAGTGATGTCAGAAAGAACGCGCCACAGCCAGCTTGATAATAAAGCGGTATCGTAACTCGGAGGTAACCACTGGAAATATGGAGGCAAGTCATCCAGACATGCCCGTGTTTCTCCTTCCGTCTGTACAGACGCTTGTGGAAATCACACTTGAATACCTTAAGAGAAAGCGATTGCAGCTATTTCAGATACAACACATTTCAGACGGCAAGAGAACTTTCGAATGTCGAGGTCAGCTGTGATTCTACTTACCGAAAAACTTCCTCCATTTGTTGAAGGAGAGACAATGAGAATGCGGGCTCCCGTGGATGTGATAAAAAAGGTAGCGTGTGCTTTGTATTACCTGGCCGAAGAGGGAAGACTACGGAAAACATCGAATGCATTTGGACTGGCAAATCAGACTGTATCAGTTACTCAACGTCTAGGTCCAGAGTATAATAAGTCACCAAAAACGAATGGACAATTAAGGTGAAGGCAAAAGAGTGAGGAGTGTCCTGACCAGATATCTAGACCATGGTCTCTGGTGTTCACATGACCCCGACCACCCAGTCAGAGCTCTGTCCAGGTGGATGAATCCCAGAGGCAGGTAGTAACGTGCTACATTTACTCAATTACTAGAGTAGTTTTAATGCAACATACTTTTCATTTGTACTCCAGTATTTTTGTGAAGAAGAAACTTTACAGTGAGTTTCATTCTGATCGCTACATTGAGTACGGTAATTTATATGATCATTTCTTTATAATTATTGATTATGCAAAGATACATTGTTTTTCCCTGTCAGAGATACTTTTTTCAGGCCATGGCACAGGACTTTGTTTCACCAATCCAACAGTGATGGACAGTACTGTAGTAGAATTTCTGACCTTTGACCTATATTGCATGTCTAATAAGAATGTACGCTCATTTAATTTCTCTTCTATTCTGTGCCAGTGGGACAAAAGTGAATATTAAGTCGTGCCAACCTGTCTACAGAATGTGTTGACTGTCTAAAGGATTCGAGTTGTTATGGAACAGATAGGGATAACCAAAAGACATTGACGCATTAGATAACAAACAATGACGCACAAGAGACATATAAAAAATGGCAGAAGAATTTTTTCTTTTTTTCTTCTTTTTTTTTTCATAAAGAAATACAATCATGTGTGCTTACGGACTGTATCCCTGCACACTGTATTGATATATATTGATATATAATGTATATATTGTGTTTTTTATGTTGATTTAATTTAAAAAAAAACAACAAAAAAACATTTTTTATTTATTTTATTTTTTTTTAATTAAATTTCTTGCGCGGCCCGGTACCAATCGGTCCACGGACCGGTACCGGGCCGCGGCCCGGTGGTTGGGGACCACTGCTTTAATGTGTGCAGCAAACTGTTGGAGATCTTTTTTCAGTCTGTTGTGGCCAGTGCCCTGTACTTTGCAGTGGTTTGTTGGGGCAGCAGCACCAGCAAAAGGGACTTAAACCGGATTGACAAACTGATCCAGAAATCCGGCCAAACTATTGGCACGCAGTTGGAGGCGTTTGTGTCAGTGATGGACAGGAGGACACTGGACAAACTGCTCGCCATCATGGACAATCCTGCCCACCCACTCCACCAGACAATTGCGGGACAGCGGAGCTCATACTCCAACAGGCTCCTTCAGCTTCGTTCCCACAGTGTTTGATTCAAGAACTCCTTCATTCCGCACTCCATCCAGCTGTTTAATCACTCGCCATACAGCAATAGATGATATCTGTACCTGACACCTTCTATGTTAGCAACCTCTCTTTGTTTATAATGTCTATTTTCTGCTAGTTTATGCTGCTGTTACATATACTGTAATATTGTACATGGTAATTGGGATTTGTTATATATTGTATATATTATATAAAAAATATAGTATAATATAATAACATAATATATCAGTATGTATTATATACTGTATATATAGTATGTAAATATTACATATGTTTTATTTTATATTGCTACTATGGTACATTTTCTGTCTACTTTATACCTGCATTATCCTTTCCATCCTTACCCTTTCCATCCTTTGTAACTGAGCTACTGTGTGGAACAATTTCCCTTGTGGATCAGCAAAAGTTTGTCTAAGACTAAGTCTAATTACTAGCTTCGATTTCAGAGATTGTGTCACTTTTTAAGCCGCTTTTTTAAGAAACAGAAAACTATCCTCTGGCAAATCTCACCTATATTATTTCAACACTGCAAAAAATGTATATGAAAATTGGTAGTGGCACAAACTGACCCATAAGGTTCAAAACTTACAATGCGGGAAAACTAAAGCTAAAATGTGGTGTACACAAAATTACCTTTGTCACAGACAGAACAATAATTCTTTTTTTCCAGGGAACACTTTTTTTAAAATTACACCCTCTGATATCCGCTATTTCCTTTGGGGATCTGGCTTCATGGTTATTTGTCGCCAAAGCTGAGAAGTAATGACTTAAAGTGTTTACTTAGCTGCTTTCCTGTGTTGTTTTTTTTGTTTCTCTCTGCATTCCGGGGTAATTGTTGAGGCAGGTCAAACACGACATTCCTTTCAGCTCCAACAAAGGAAGGTAATGTGCACACAAAAAGTGAAGTTGGTCTAATGTCATGAGTTTGGGAAGCAGGGTTTGGGACTCATGGAGATGCTTGGTGTTACCATCCGTACCTTTCGGGTGAAGACCCCGGAGATGTCCGTGTTTACTCTACACTTAATCACCATGTCCTATGCGGCTTCTGAAGACATGCGAGCAGGGGTTGGAATACCAGCTAAATGCCGTCACCACCACCTAACGAGGTGGTTTCAGATTGAGCCTCTAGTCCTACTCTGTAATTCCCAGTCGGCAGCTCCTCTGGCCAGCCTGCGTCACGAGTGCGTTGGTCCGTATTCGCCATGTCGCCCACAACGCCGCCAAACATGCCGAGCGGGCGGCCGCTGTGAAGTGCGGCGGTCGAACGGAGCGTCAATCAATGGGGAGAGTGCGGTTTGCAAAACGGGGTTAAAGGAACTGCTTTCTCCCAGATGAGTCAAGTGTTCCGTTACGACAGCAACATGTCGATGCGTTTTCCTCCAATATGCAACAAGAAGACAGCATGGAAGCTTCTCTTTTGTCCTCACAGTGCTGTTTTTGGCAGCTTTGTGATCCGACCGCGTGCCATGCTTGCTAATGATAGGCTAGGCATGTTCCACTGGAGTCGCCAGCGTAGGGCAAAGCGGCTCCAGGGTGCACTGAGGGCAGAACGTGCAAGAATCTGCAGGAACGAGAGCTCAGGGTTCAAACTCCAAGGAGCGGGAGAGGAACATTAGCATTAGCAATGCATTCGCAAAACTGTCTTTGAGCTGCGGTGCTAACATTACTCCGTGCTAGGTTAGCCTATTTGCTGAAGGAAAACTAAACGGTCAAACTTACAGCTCCCTCGTCTGTAGCTGACTGACAGAAACATGGCAGAGGTCTCGGCTTTATTTTAAAGTGTGTAGCAAACGCAGCAGGCACAA
The DNA here is from genome assembly GCF_033978785.1 of Entelurus aequoreus. Taxonomy (NCBI): domain Eukaryota; kingdom Metazoa; phylum Chordata; class Actinopteri; order Syngnathiformes; family Syngnathidae; genus Entelurus; species Entelurus aequoreus. Next base: position 36,575,760 of record NC_084754.1, on the reverse strand, counting down.
GACATTGATACAATGTTGATTGTACGTAAATGTCCTTTACAACTGACTTTGAGCCAATATAGTTGTATTTGTAAATTGAAACAATGTTGATGTCTAACGGATCCACGTTGTCGGTTGGGAAATTACCAAATTTCAATGGTCAAATTAAACGTCACAAACTGACATTGAATAAACCTTGTTGAAAAGTACGTTGTTTGAACATTGAATTTGTGTAATAAAATATTGGTTGTGAAATGACCAAAACCAATGGTCAAATCAACGTCACAATCCAACATTGATTAAACGTCGTCAAAAAGCATGTTGTTTCAAAGTTGCATTTGTGTTGTAAAATATTGGTCGGAAAATTACCAAAATTCAACGGTCAAATCAACGTCCCAATCCAACATTGATTAAATGTTGTCAAAAAGCATGTTGTGTCAACGTTGTATTTGTGTTGTTAAAAATTGGTCGGAAAATGACCAAATTTGAACAATCAAGTCAACGTCAGAACCCAACATTGATTAAATGTCATCAAAAAGCATGTTTTTCCAACGTTGTATTTGTGTTGTTGAATATTGGTCGGAAAATGACCAAATTTCAACGATCAAGTCAACGTCGGAACCAAAATTTATTAAATGTTGTCAAAAAGCATGTTGTTTCAACGTTAGGTTTGAGTTGTAAAATATTGGTCAGAAAATGACCAAAATTCAACAGTCAAATTAACGTCACAATCCAACATTGATTAAATGTTGTCAAAAAGCATGTTGTTTCAACGTATTTGTGTTGTTGAATATTGGGTGTAAAATAACCAAATTTCAACATCAGAACCCAACATTGATTAATTGTCGTAAAAAAGTATGCTGTTTCAACGTTGTATTTGTGTTGTTGAATATTGGTCGGAAAATGACCAAATTTCAACGATCAAGTCAACGTCAGAACCCAACATTGATTAAATGTTGTCAAAAAGCATGTTATTTCATCGTTGTATTTGTATTGTTGAATATTGGTCGGAAAATGACCAAATTTCAACGATCAAGTCAACGTCAGAACCCAACATTGATTAAATGTTGTCAAAAAGCATGTTACTTCAACGTTGTATTTGTGTTAATGAATATTGGTCGGAAAATGACCAAATTTCAACGATCAAGTCAACGTCAGAACCCAACATTGATTAAATGTTGTCAAAAAGCATGTTACTTCAACGTTGTATTTGTGTTGTTGAATATTGGTCGGAAAATGACCAAATTTCAACGATCAAGTCAACGTCAGAACTAAACATTGATTAAATGTTGTCAAAAAGCATGTTGTTTCAACGCTAGGTTTGAGTTGTAAAATATTGGTCAGAAAATGACCAAAATTCAACAGTCAAATCAACATCACAATCCAACATTGATTAAATGTTGTCAAAAAGTATGTTGTTTCAACGTATTTGTGTTGTTGAATATTGGGTGTAAAATGACCAAATCTCAACGTTAGAACCCAACATTGATCAAAAAGCATGCTGTTTCAACGTTGTATTTGTGTTGCTGAATATTGGTCGGAAAATGACCAAATTTCAACGATCAAGCCAACGTCGGAACCCAACATTGATTAAACGTAATTTAAAAGCATGTTGTTTCAAAGTTGTATTTATGTTGTCAAATATTGGTCGGAAAATGACGAAAATTCAATGGTCAAATCAACATCACAATCCAACATTGATTAAACGTTGTCAAAAAGCATGTTGTTTCAACGTTGTATTTTTGTTGTTGAATATTGGTTGGAAAATGACCAAATTTCAACGATCAAGCCAACGTCAGAACCCAAAAAGCATGTTGTTTCAACGTATTTGTGTCGTTGAATATAAGGTGGAAAATTACCAAATTTCAACGTAAGAACCCGACATTGATTAAACATCGTCAAAAAGCATGTTCCAACGTTGTATTTGTGTTGTTGAATATTGGTCGGAAAATGACCAAATTTCAACGATCAAGTCAACGTCAGAACTCAGCATTGATTAAACACAATTGAAAAGCATGTTGTTTCAAAGTTGTATTTATGATGTAAAATATTGGTCGGAAAATGACCAAAATTCAACGGTCAAATCAACGTCCTAATCCAACATTGATTAAAAGTTGTCAGAAAGCATGTTGATTCAACGTATTAGTGTTGTTGAATATTGGGTGGAAAATTACCAGATTTCAACGTCAGAACCCAACATTGATTAAACGTCGTCAAAAAGCATGTTGTTCCAACGTTGTATTTGTGTTGTTGAATATTGGTCGGAAAATGACCAAATTTTAACAATCAAGTCAACGTTAGAACCCAACATTGATTAAATGTTGTCAAAAAGCATGTTGTTTCAACATTGTATTTGTGTTGTTGAATATTGGTCAGAAAATGACCAAATTTCAACGTCACAATTCAACATTGATTAAATGTTGTCAAAGAGCATGTTTTTTCAACATATTTGTGTTGTTTAATATTGGGTGTAAAATGACCAAATTTCAATGTCAGAACCCAACATTGATTAATTTTCGTCAAAAAGCATGCTGTTTCAAAGTTGTATTTGTGTTGTTGAATATCGGTCGGAAAATGACCAAATTTCAACATCAGAAACACAACATTGATTAAAAAATTGTCAAAAAGCATGTTGTTTCAACGTTGTATTTGTGTTGTTAAATATTGGTCGAAAATTGACCACATTTCAACGATCAAGTCAACGTCAGAACCCAATATTGATTAAACGTCGTCAAAAAGCATGTTGTTTCAAATTTGTATTTATGCTGTAAAATATTGGTCGGAAAATTACCAAAATTCAACAGTCAAATTAACGTCACAATCCAACATTGACTAAGTGTTGTCGAAAAGCATGTTGTTTCAACATATTTGTGTTGTTTAATATTTGGTGGATAATAATTAAAAAGCATGTTGTTTCAAAGTTGTATTTATGATGTAAAATATTGGTCGGAAAATGACCATAATTCAACGGTCAAATCAACGTCACAGTCCGAGATTGATTAAACGTTGTCAAAAAGCATGTTGTTTCAACGTTGTATTTGTGTTATAAAATATTGGTCGGAAAATGACCAAAATTCAACGGTCAAATCAACGTCCTAATCCAACATTGATTAAAAGTTGTCAGAAAGCATGTTGTTTCAACGTATTAGTGTTGTTGAATATTGGGTGGAAAATTACCAGATTTCAACGTCAGAACCCAACATTGATTAAACGTCGTCAAAAAGCAAGTTGTTCCAACGTTGTATTTGTGTTGTTGAATATTGGTCAGAAAATTACCAAATTTTAACGTTCAAGTCCACACAACATTGATTAAACGTCGTCAAAAAGCATGTTGTTCCAACGTTGTATTTGTGTTGAGTTGTAAAATATTGGTCAGAAAACGACCAAAATTCAACAGTCAAATCAGCGTCACAATCCAACATTGATTAAATGTTGTCAAAGAGCATGTTTTTTCAACATATTTGTGTTGTTTAATATTGGATGTAAAATGACCAAATTTCAATGTCAGAACCCAACATTGATTAATCGTCGTCAAAAAGCATGCTGTTTCAAAGTTGTATTTGTGTTGTTGAATATCGGTCGGAAAATTACCAAATTTCAACGATCAAGTCAACGTTAGAACCCAACATTGATTAAATGTTGTCAAAAAGCATGTTGTTTTAACATTGTATTTGTGTTGTTGAATATTGGTCAGAAAATGACCAAATTTCAACGTCACAATCCAACATTGATTAAATGTTGTCAAAGAGCATGTTTTTTCAACATATTTGTGTTGTTTAATATTGGATGTAAAATGACCAAATTTCAATATCAGAACCCAACATTGATTAATCTTCGTCAAAAAGCATGCTGTTTCAAAGTTGTATTTGTGTTGATGAATATCGGTCGGACAATGACCAAATTTCAAAGATCAAGTCAACGTCAGAACCCAATATTGATTATATGTTGTCAAAAAGCATGTTGTTTTAACATTGTATTTGTGTTGTTGAATATTGGTCAGAAAATGACCAAATTTCAACGTCAGAACTTAACATTGATTAAACGTGGTACAAAAGCATGTTGTTCCAATGTTGTATTTGTGTTGCTGAATATTGGTCGGAAAATGACCACATTTCAACGATCTAGTCAACGTCGGAACCGAACATTGATTAAATGTTGTCAAAAAGCATGTTGTTCCAACGTATTTGTGTTGTGGAATATTGGGTGGAAAATGACCAAATTTCAACATCAGAAACACAACATTGATTAAAAAATCATCAAAAAGCATGTTGTTTCAACGTTGTATTTGTGTTGTTAAATATTGGTCGAAAATTGACCACATTTCAACGATCAAGTCAACGTCACAGTCCGACATTGATTAAACGTCGTCAAAAAGCATGTTGTTCCAAATTTGTATTTATGTTGTAAAATATTGGTCGGAAAATGACCAAAATTCAACAGTCAAATTAACGTCACAATCCAACATTGACTAAGTGTTGTCGAAAAGCATGTTGTTTCAACATATTTGTGTTGTTTAATATTGGGTGGATAATAACCAAATTTCAACGTCAGAACCCAACATTGATTAAACGTTGTCAAAAAGCATGTTGTTTCAAAGTTGTATTTGTGTTGTTGAATATTGGTCGGAAAATGACCAAATTTCAACGATCAAGTCAACGTCAGAACCCAACATTGATTAAATGTTGTCAAAAAGCATATTGTTTCAACGTTAGGTTTGAGTTGTAAAACATTGGTCAGAAAATGACCAAAATTCAACAGTCAAATCGACGTCACAATCCAACATTGACTAAATGTTGTCAAAGAGCATGTCTTTTCAACATATTTGTGTTGTTGAATATTGGGTGTAAAATTTCAATGTCAAAACCCAACATTTATTAATCGTCGTCAAAAAGCATGCTGTTTCAACGTTGTATTTGTGTTGTTGAATATCGGTCGGAAAATAACCACATTTCAACGATCAAGTCAACGTCGAAACCCAACATTAATTAAATGTTGTCAAAAAACATGTTGTTTCAATGTATTTGTGTTGTTGAATATTGGGTGGAAAATTACCAAATTTCAACGTCACAATCCAACATTGATTAAGTTGTCAAAAAGTATGTTGTTTCAACGTTATGTTTGTGTTGTAAAATATTGGTTGTAAAATGACTAAAATTCAACGGTCAAATCAACGTCACAAACCAACATTGATTAAATGTTGTCAAAAAGCATGTTGTTTCAACGTATTTGTGTTGTTAAATATTGGTCAGAAAATTACCAAATTTCAACGTCAGAACCCAACATTGATTAAACGTCGTCAAAAAGCATGCTGTTCCAACGTTGTATTTATGTTGTTGAATATTGGTCAGAAAATGACCAAATTTCAACAATCAAGCCAATGGTAGAACCCAACATTGATTAAATGTTGTCAAAAAGCATGTTGTTTCAACATTGTATTTGTGTTGTTGAATATTGGTCAGAAAATGACCAAATTTCAACGTCAGAACCCAACATTGATTAAACGTCGTCAAAAAGCATGCTGTTCCAACGTTGTATTTATGTTGTTGAATATTGGTCAGAAAATGACCAAATTTCAACAATCAAGCCAACGTCAGAACCCAACATTGATTAAATGTTGTCAAAAAGCAGGTTGGGTGGAAAATGACCAAATTTCAACGTCAGAACCCAACATTGATTAAACGTCATCAAAAAGCATGTCATTTTAACATTGTATTAGTGTTGTTGAGTTTTGGTCGGAAAATGATCAAATTTCAGCGACCAAGTTAACGTCAGAACCCAACATTGATTAAATGTTGTTAAAAAGCATGTTGTTTCAACGTTAGGTTTGAGTTGCTCAACGTCAGCACTTAATTTAACAAGTTCTCAACGTTGTTTCAATGTCTTGTGCCCGCTGGGAAGCATGTTTTTTTGATGAGGAATGAGGAAACAGTAACAGTAACAGTAATGTAACAACATTATTAAGAGTCGTCCTCTGCTCAATAGTTGTTGTTTTACATTTTAGGCGACATTCTAATGCCTAGTATTTCTAGGAATGCATACTGAATAAATTAAAAGCAGCCACCAAAGGGCTCTGATGTATCGGCTTGTACAGATTTCCGTGGCGTCGGATTGATGAATCTCACACGAGAGTTTTATGCAGCATTACTCAAAAGTATCATCTTCCAGCCCGGAATTAGTCCAATTTCCCGGATCAGTTTGGACTTCTTAATGCACAAACCCATGGATATCCATCTAAATCTGACCTCTCCACCCTCTTGTTTGTATCCAAGTGTCCTGGAATGAACTCACACACAAGTATATCTCAGTGAAACATTTGTCTTCATATGGGAACGCTGGATCCCTCACAGATCCACAAGATAAATATTTTGGCTGGGAATTCCCAAATCCTGGTCTTGTCAGTGACCCTTCAACAGGTGAGAGGAAGTGAGTTTCTCCTTGAAAAACAGGAGTCGACCTAGGAAGTGGCTTTGGTTTTGCATGAACGGTAAACTTGGGAGCTGCCTATACCACATGGTGGAACCCCCTCTATTTTTATGCTTCCCAGGAGACCGCTAACATGTAAGCAGATCCCCACCTAGAGAGGCGATGCTGGGAAGGTTAAGTGTAGGAGAATTTCATGCACATCATCCATCATTTCCAACAGGAGAAGCATGAATACACGCATACTGATATGTCTCTGTGTGTGTGTGCTTCATGGTCGGGAACTTTTTCACCCTGCCTTGTGTGCGGCACTTATTTCTCAGCTTGCCAATATGCTATCCGAAAAGGTAAGGTATGCATTCAGTGTGGTTTTTTTGTTCTTTGGGATTCATGGCCATCCTGACACAGTTTCCCAGCATCCAGAGGCCAGATCTGGTTGTGCCCCGTGGCCTCCCACTTCTACGCTTCCTCAGCAGAAAAAAGGTGCGAGCGAGTGTGAGGGAGGAGAGGAATGTGTCTTTTCATCAAGACTGGCGCTGCATGAATATCCCAACACAAAGGAGCTGGGGAATGTTGCTTCCAGGCACCACCTGCTTTGCCGTGATAGACGGGCAAAGGGAGACCGATCTGAAGACAGATGTTGATGAAACCGTGTCTTTGTGTATCTGTGCCAAGCCTGGATCTCATTTTACCGTGAAAAACCATCAGCGCAAGCCTCGGCAGGCCTTTGTGTTGAGGATGGGTGTGCACATTCCAGACATTCCAAGCCTGGCAATAAAGCCCAATTGAAGATTGTGGTGGTATAGGGTTGGGGTAAAGTAAAGCCAGGATGTGTTGACTGATACCTGGGCAGCTGTGAGGCAAGAAAGTGGGGCAGAGAAAGTTCAGCCCGGTTCAAGAGGTGCTGAGGGCCAAAAAGTTGGAAAAGATTAAGTGGAGCGGACTTTGTCCCATTTTGTGGCGAGGCCAACACAAACTAGGTTAAGCTCCAATTCGGACTCACAAATAGACAGTCTTGCCCTAAAAAGTGCCGGGTATGACTCTTGTGAATTTTGCGGGCAAAAGGACTGATCCAATAAGATGAGAGTTTCCAAGTGTATACAATATTTCGCTCAAATTGTGCTGATTGTTGCCAGCGCACGGTCGTGCTGTTATTGTACACGCACATGTCTGTTTGGGTTTGGAAGACATTCCAACGCACCGAGTTCACGACAGATCCGAAACAGATAGCACAAGTAGGTTTAATAAAATTGCACTTTTTTTTCTCCAAACAACAAAATGTTCTTTGAAACATTCTACACAGGGCATTGAGTGTATATTACATCTGGAAACACTGACCCACTTATTCCCGCGGAACCTAAATGTAGTCCAAAGTATACTTAAAGGTCCCATATTGTACTACTTTTCAACGATTTTGAATTGCTTTCAGAGGTACCACAATAGCATGTTGCCCAAAATCTCCCTTTGATTCTAGAATTTAAATTTAAACCTGCTTTTAGTAAGCCCAACTGGAAACGTGCCTTTTTTTGTGTGTCTGTGGCTTTAATGCTAATGACCTGTGTTAGTCCACGCGTGTCTTCAATAGAGTAGAAGCGCGATTCTTTATGGAAAGTAAATTAAAAGTAAAATAAAATTGGTATTAATTTATGATCATGATTTATGTTAGACCAGCAGAGAAGGCCTTGCTATCTCTGACGGCACACCACTGCTTAAGCGTACACATTGGCATGTCACTGCCTTATGTTCAACACAAAGCTGCTGTTTGTGCTAAAGTCTGGCAAAGATCCCGTAAACTGGCTGCACCTGGTGCACGGAAAAGTCCACACACAAGCACTGTGTGTTTGCTCCTATCTTTGGGAAGTTTCACCCATTCCTCTTAAGCTCCATCAGGTTGGATGGCAAGCGTTGGTTTTCATCCAGGATGAATCACTCAATCAATGCAATGGACGTCGAGTGAATCTAGATCATAGTGCGAGAGTCCAGTACATAGTGGGGCCAGCCGTAGATCGTCTTGGGTGGAGACAAGTCAGCAGCGCACAGACGTAATCAACTGATGCACGGATGAGTGGTCCACCCCGGGTCCCGACTTTGAACAGCTAACGCTACATCTGTGGTCACCTAATCTGTGCCTCCCTTCTCCACAAAGGAGAGGGAGGCAGAGCAGAAAAGAGACGGCAGATCAACTGGTCTAAAAGGGGGGTCTATTCAAAGGCTAGAGTATACAAATGAGTTTTAAGATGGGACTTAAATGCTTCTACTGAGGTAGCATCTCTAACTGTTACCGGGAGGGTATTCCAGAGAACTGGAGCCCGAATAGAAAACGCTCTATAGCCCGCAGACTTTTTTTGTGCTCTGGGAAATACTAATAAGCCGGAGTTCTTTGAACGCAGATTGTTTGCCGGGACATATGGTACAATACAATCAGCAAGATAAGATGGAGCTATACCGTTTAGTACATGGGTGTCAAACTCTGGCCCGCGGGCCAATTTTGGCCCGCTGTGTAATTTCACTTGGCCCTTGAGGCGATATCAAATTAACACTAGAGCTGGCCCGCCGATTATATACAGCGGCGGTGCCGCGGTAACACCGCATTCACCGCTAATTCACGTGTGTGTGCGTACAGAAGGCGCACATATCTTGTGACTGGGCCGGCACGTTGTTAGAATGGATGAAAAGCGGACGTGACGACAGCTCGTAGAGGACGTTAAAGGCAGTGCCTTTAAGGCACGCCCCCAAGGACTGTGGTCCGGGTGGACTACGAGATATAATGACTGATGAACACCTTCGTTCGATAATGAAGGTTGCCTCAGCTCAAAGCCTGAGCCCCGACATTAATGAACTAGCATCCAAGAAAAGATGGCAGGTATCTGGCTTGGGCACATCAGATTAGATCAGTGTGTTGCAAACTGAGCAGTTTAAAGTCCTGAATGGTTGGTTTATTCATTGTTATTTTATTTTCAAATTTATTAGCCTGTGGAAAAAGTTCATGTTGATATTTACCTCAGAAGGCTGCAAATAGAAAAGAGGCATTCAATTTGTATTTAAATTGTATTTGATATGCCGTTGATATTTTTTGATTATTATTATTATTATTTGAAACTCGATTTTGCATGTCACTATAAAGTTATATAAGCCTTGCTTGTTCAATATTCAATGCAAAACTTGTTTGGGTCCCTATTAAAAGGTTAATTTGTTCAACCTTAGCCCGCGGCTTTGTTCGGTTTTAAATTTTGGCCCACTCTGTATTTGAGTTTGACACCCCTGGTTTAGTATTTTATACGTAAGTAGTAAAACCTTTAAGTTGCATCTTAAGTGCACAGGAAGCCAGTGCAGGTGAGCCAGTATAGGCGTAACTTTCTTGATCTTGTCAAAAGTCTAGCAGCCGCATTTTGTACCAACTGTAATCTTTTAATGCTAGACATAGGGAGGCCCTAAAATAATATGTTACAGTAATCGAGACGAGACGTAACGAACGCATGAATAATGATCTCAGCGTCGCTGGTGGACAAAATGGAACACATTTTAGCGATATTACGGAGATGAAAGAAGGCCGTTTTAGTAACACTCTTAATGTGTGACTCAAATGAGAGAGTTGGGTCGAAGATAATACCCAGATTCTTTACCGAGTCGTCTTGTGGAATTGTTTGGTTTTTTAAATGTTAAGGTGGTATTATTAAATAAGTGTCGGTGTCTAGCAGGACCTATAATCAGCATATCTGTTTTCTTAGCGTTGAGTTGCAAAAAAATTAGCGGACATCCATTGTTTAATTTCATTAAGACACGCCTCCAGCTGACTACAATCCGGCGTGTTGGTCAGCTTTAGGGGCATTTAGAGTTGGGTGTCATCAGCATAACAGTGAAAACTAACACTGTATTTGCGTATGATGTCACCTAGCGGCAGCATGTAGATGCTGAAGAGTGCAGGGCCAAGAACCGAACCCTGTGGAACTACGGATGTCTCTGTACAATCTTTGTCTCATCAGACCAGAGAATTTAGTTTCTCATGGTCCGAGAGTCTTTCAGGTGCATTTTGGAAAACCTTCTACTAAGAAATGGCTGAGTTTCTGCCGCCAAAAACATCCCCACACCATGATGCTGCCACCACCATGCTTCACTGTAGGGATGGTATTGGCCTGGTGATGAGCGGTGCCTGGTTTCTTCCAATCATGACGCCTGGCATTCACGCCAAGGACTTCAATCTTTGTCTCATCAGACCAAAGAATTTAGTTTCTCATGGTCTGAGAGTCTTTCAGGTGCATTTTGGAAAACCTTCTACTAAGAAATGGCTGAGTTTCTGCCGCCAAAAACATCCCCACTCTATGATGCTGCCACCACCATGCTTCACTGTAGGGATGGTATTGGCCTGGTGATGAGCGGTGCCTGGTTTCTTCCAATCATGACGCCTGGCATTCACGCCAAGGACTTCAATCTTTGTCTCATCAGACCAAAGAATTTAGTTTCTCATGGTCTGAGAGTCTTTCAGGTGCATTTTGGAAAACTTTCTACTAAGAAATGGCTTCCAAAACTGCTGTTTGGGCTAAAGTCTGGCAAAGACCCTGTGAACTGGCCACACCTGGTGCACGGAAAAGTCCACAGACAACTACCGTGTGTTTGCTCCTATCTTTGGGAAGTTTCACCCATTCCTCTTAAGCTCCATCAGGTTGGATGGGAAGCGTTGGTTTTCTTCTAGGATGTCTCTGTACATTGCTGCATTCCCCTTTCCCTCTATCCGTACTAGTCTCCCAGTTTCTGCCGCTAAAAACATCCCCACACCATGATGCTGCCACCACCATGCTTCACTGTAGGGATGGTATTGGCCTGGTGATGAGCGGTGCCTGGTTTCTTCCAATCATGATGCCTGGCATTCACGCCAAGGACTTCAATCTTTGTCTCATCAGACCAGTGAATTTAGTTTCTCATGGTCCGAGAGTCTTTCAGGTGAATTTTGGAGAACCTTCTACTAAGAAATGGCTTCCAAAACTGCTGTTTGTGCTAAAGTCTGGCAAAGATACTGTGAACTGGCCGCACCTGGTGCACAGAAAAGTTCACACACAGCACCGTGTTTTTTTAGCATGTTTTTTTTAAAATTTTTTGGTACGGTTAAAGTAAACAAAAGAGCTTTACAGGTGCTGGTAGTTGCATTTTTCTTGCGAGGCCAGCTGTTTCTCTTTGATCGCAAGCTTTTTGGCCAACCATAGCTAATTAGCTGCCAGTGGAGTCTTTGTATGAGAAATGCAAGACGGAGGCGAAAAGTTTCATAGCGCAGTCTTTATAAATTAATCTGTTGTCTTGTTTTTATTATTCTATAATTTTTTCACTTTACCATGACATCTTTTGAGCGTTCTTGGCCTCCACATTTCAGCAATCATTTTTACTACAGTGTATCTTCTCAGGGGACTATAATATAGTAATGAAACTTGGATATAACTGTTCTGACAGTAGGAGTCAGAGTATATATTTACCATCCTCTGAAAATGACTCAACACTTAACTATTAATGTCTAACTAGCTGGCAGACAACACAAGTGAGTAGTAAGATGATTGTGTCTCACAGTTGAGCATGGTTGTGGGAGTGTCATAGTCCGGGACCACAGGGGGAGCTGTGGTTCAATGAGTGGAAACATAAATTCCAACTTGTACTGTGACAGTGTGAAGTAGAAACTTGGCTGAGCGTCACAGAAACTAGGGATAGTGTACCAAATTTGGTACCTTTTATAGTTACCGACCAAATTCTTTATGGCCCGGCACCGGCTCAAACACTTGGCGTGGAAACAATCACTCAAGCTGCACTCATGAGCAGACTCAGCCATACTACCTGTAGAAAATGTTGCAATTTTACATGCCAACAAAGCCTAATAGAAAACGCTGGAATGTACAGTAAGGCTGTACTTTTCACAATGTTCCTGCTCGATGTTAATCTACATTGGCTTTGCCGTATAGGTGCTACTGATTAGCATGATTTTACTTTGGGATTTCAACACCTCCAAATTTGATAATAACAACTACAAGTGAGATGAATGTCACAGTTAAACTGGTAGGTATTAAGTACAATACTTGCAGTTCAAACACTTTGTAGCCGGCAACAAAAGACCAACCAGCACTGGACAGTGGTACATTCAGCTTAATGGCAAAAACTGCTTCCTGACGAGGCAACACACCTCAATATATATGGCAACTACTGCCATCTAAGGTTGTCCCGATACCAATATTTTGGTGCCAAAATGTATTTCGATACTTTTCAAAATAAAGTGGACCACAAACAAAATGTCATTAATGGCTTTATTTTCTCAAAAAATCTTATGGTACATCAAACATATGTTTCATATTGCAATCGGAGAACAATTTTGTCCTTAAATAAAATAGTGAACATACTAGACAACTTGTCTTTTAGTAGTAAGTAAACAAACAAAGGCTCCTAATTAGTCTGCTGACATATGCAGTAACATATTGTGTCATTTATCATTCTATTATTTTGTCAATATTATGAGGGACAAGCGGTAGATACAGTCGATTACAATCGATATTTGTGAAGATCCACCCATTTGTTTACATTAGACGCGCTAGCTTGCTGTTAGCGGTTAGGCATTGTATCTTCCTACGGTGTGTAGTGAAGCATGTTTAGCTATTCCTTGTCCTGCAGGGATGATACTTGTAAGAAACGTGCTTTATTTGTCGCCAAGGAGGTGAGGATTGGTGATTTAGAAGTAACTAAAACACTGCAGATGTTATGATCCGCTGCCCGGATCATAGTTTTACGTTTTTACTGTAACGACCTGGTCGCATCGTGGTGCGAGGTGTTCTCCCAAAGATGTAGACGGGCTCGGACACAGCTTGCAGGTAGGAAAAATTATTTATTCAGGAACTAAATCACACAGGAAAAAACAAAAACGACTAGCGTGGGAGCTAGCAAGCAAAATAATATAGCATGAGAGCTAGCAGGAAACAAAGTGGTCGTTAGCTGTTGCGTGAAAGCAAATTAGGAAGCCAGGCAGAGTGCTGCCCGGGCGAAGACTAAATAGCCCTCTGATTAGTGCCCGGACAACAGGTGAGCGTCTCGAACACTAACCAGAGGCAGCTGAGCATAATCTGCCGTCATGGCAACAGAAACAAAACAAGGTGCTGAAAACACATGTGACTTGAAAACGTAAAACTATGATCCGGGCAGCGGATCATAACAGCAGATTGCGGATGGACGTTAGCCGCTAGCTAGGTATCCATGTTTTAAAAAAAATCAGCGTCACCTTTATTGTTTGTTTTTAAGCCAAAATATATCCATTGAACCTCTTCTGTCTCCACAGTGTGTCTGCTTGTAAGTACAACGTGACATAACATGGGGCAGTCTGCTCGTTTTACCAGCAATGTCACAACGTGACGATGCCGCACCGTCATGTCCGGGGAAAAAAAAGTACATGTATTTTTCAGAAGCAGTATAGTACTGTTTTTAATTCATTAGTACCTCGGTACTTTATTAGTGCTGGTATACCATACAACCCTACTGCCATCCAAGGTATTGGAATTGCAACTGCATGCAAATTCTACTATATAATACTTGCAAATAAGACTCAGACGTGCACTGTTATCAAACCAGTTATCAACATCCATCCATCCATCCATCTTCTTCCGCTTATCCGAGGTCGGGTCGCGGGGGCAGCAGCCTAAGTAGGGAAGCCCAGACTTCCCTCTCCCCAGCCACTTTGTCCAACTCTTCCCGGGGGATCCCGAGGCGTTCCCAGGCCAGCTGGGAGGGATAGTCTTCCCAACGTGTCCTGGGTCTTCCCCGTGGCCTCCTACCGGTCGGACGTGCCCAAAACACCTTACCTAGTGAGGCGTTCGGGTGGCATCCTGACCAGATGCCCGAACCACCTCATCTGGCTCCTCTCCATGTGGAGGAGCAGCGGCTTTACTTTGAGCTCCTCCCGGATGACAGAGCTTCTCACCCTATCTTTAAGGGAGAGCCCTGCCGCCCGGCGGAGAAAACTCATTTCGGCCGCTTGTACCCGTGATCTTGTCCTTTCGGTCATAACCCAAAGCTCATGACCATAGGTGAGGATGGGAACGTAGATCGACCGGTAAATTGAGAGCTTTGCCTTCCGGCTCAGCTCCTTCTTCACCACAACGGATCGATACAGCGTCTGCATTACTGAAGACGCCGCACTGATCCGCCTGTCGATCTCACGATCCACTCTTCCCTCACTCGTGAACAAGACTCCGAGGTACTTGAACTCCTCCACTTGTTGCAAGATCTCCTCCCCAACCCGGAGATGGCACTCCACCCTTTTCCGGGCGAGAACCATGGACTCGGACTTGGAGGTGCTGATTCTCATACCAGTCGCTCCACACTCGGCTGCGAACCGATCCTGTGAGAGCTGAAGATCCTGGTCAGATGAAGCCATCAGGACCACATCACTGCTCTGTGACATGTGCTGTTGACCTCTTGGCCAGGTCACCCTTGTGAAAGAGATCTTGATCTCAATGGGTTTTCTTATCTGGTTAAATAAATGTTCTAATCATCTGCAAAAAGCAGAGACCTAATCCTGCAGCCACCAAACCAGATACCCTCAACGCCCTGACTGCGCCTAGAAATTCTGTCCATAAAAGTTGTGAACAGAATCGGTGACAAACATTTTAAATTAAAAAAACATACACTATATTGGCAAAAGTGTTTGGCCACCCATCCAAATGATCAGAATCAGGTGTCCTAATCACTCGGCCCGGCCACAGGTGTATAACATCAAGCACTTAGGCATGGAGACTGTTTCTACAAACATTTGTGAAAGAATGGGCCACTTTCAGGAGCTCAGTGATTTCCAGCGTGGAACTGTCATAGGATGCCACCTGTGCAACAAATCCAGTCGTGAAATTTCCTCGTCAGTCAACTGTCGGCTTTATTATAAGAACATGGAAGAGTTTGGGCACAACAGCAACTCAGCCACCAAGTGGTAGGCCACATAAACTGACAGAGGGGGGTCAGGAGATGCTGAAGCGCATAGTGCAAAGTGCCAACTTTCTGCACAGTCAGTTGCTACAGAGCTCCAAACTTCATGTGACCTTCCAATTAGCCCACGTACAGTACGCAGAGAGCTTCAAGAAATGGGTTTCCATGGCTGAGCAGCTGCATCTAAGCCATACATCGCTAAAATTCGTTCCATCTTGTCCACTAGCGACGCTGAGATCATTATTCATGCGTTCGTTACGTCTCGTCTCGATTACTGTAACGTATTATTTTCGGGCCTCCCTATGTCTAGCATTAAAAGATTACAGTTGATACAAAATGCGGCTGCAAGGCTTTTGACAAAAACAAGAAAGTTTGATCATATTACGCCTATACTGGCTCACCTGCACTGGCTTCCTGTGCACTTAAGATGCGACTTTAAGGTTTTACTACTTACGTATAAAATACTACACGGTTTAGCTCCAGCCTATCTCGCCGATTGTATTGTACCATATGTCCCGGCAAGAAATCTGCGTTCAAAGAACTCCGGCTTATTAGTGATTCCCAGAGCCAAAAAAAAGTCTGCGGGCTATAGAGCGTTTTCTATTTGGGCTCCAGTACTCTGGAATGCCCTCCCGGTAACAGTTAGAGATGCTACCTCGGTAGAAGCATTTAAGTCCCATCTTAAAACTCATTTGTATAATCTAGCCTTTAAATAGACCCCCCCTTTTTAGACCAGTTGATCTGCCGTTTCTTTTCTTCTCTCCTCTTCTCCCCTGTCCCTTGCGAGGGGGAGTTGCATAGGTCCGGTGGCCATGGATGAAGTGCTGGCTGTCCAGAGTCGGGACCCCGGGTGGACCACTAGCCTGTGCATCGGTTGGGGACATCTCTGCGCTGCTGACCCGTCTCCGCTCGGGATGGTTTCCTGCTGGCCCCGCTGTGGACTGGACTCCCGCTGATGTGTTGGATCCACTGTGGACTGGACTTTCACAATGTTATGTCAGACCCACTCGACATCCGTTGCTTTCGGTCTCCCCTAGAGGGGGGGGTTACCCACATATGCGGTCCTCTCCAAGGTTTCTCATAGTCATTCACTGACGTCCCACTGGGGTGATTTTTTCCTTGCCCGTATGTGGGCTCTGTACCGAGGATGTCGTTGTGGCTTGTACAGCCCTTTGAGACACTTGTGATTTAGGGCTATATAAATAAACATTGATTGATTGATTGATTGACATCACCAAGTCCAATACAAAGCGTCGAATGCAGTGGTGTAAAGCACGTCGCCACTGGACTCTAGAGCAGTGGAGACGCCTTCTCTGGAGTGATGAATCACGCTTTTCCATCTGGCAATCTGATGGACGAGTCTGGGTTTGGAGGTTGCCAGGAGAACGGTACATTTCGGACTGCATTGTGCTGAGTGTGAAATTTGGTGGAGGAGGAATTATGGTGTGGGGTTGTTGTTCAGGGGTTGGCCTTGGCCCCTTAGTTCCAGTGAAAGGAACTTTGAATGCTCCAGGATACCAAAACATGTTGGACAATTCCATGCTCCCAACCTTGTGGGAACAGTTTGGAGCGGGCCCCTTCCTCTGCCAACATGACTGTGCACCAGTGCACAAAGCAAGGTCCATAAAGACATGGATGACAGAGTCTGGTGTGGATGAACTTGACTGGCCTGCACAGAGTCCTGACCTGAACCCGATAGAATAACTTTGGGATGAATTAGAACGGAGACTGAGAGCCAGGCCTTCTCGACCAACATCAGTGTGTGACCTCACCAATGCGCTTTTGGAAGAATGGCCGAAAATTCCTATAAACACACTCCGCAACCTTGTGGACAGCCTTCCCAGAAGAGTTTAAGCTATAATAGCTGCAAAAGGTGGACCGACATCATATTGAACCCTATGGGTTAGGAATGGGATGGCACTTCAAGTTCATATGTGAGTCAAGGGAGGTGCCCAAATACTTGTGGCAATATGGTGTATTTTATAATTTAAGAAACTAACATTTATTAACACTGTTAATGAATGTTAATTTGTTAAATGATTACGCACACAAAAGCACTGAAAAATGGTACCGCTGAGTACTGTATCGGTTCAAATGTGAAAGGCACCCATCCTGAACAGTAAATTGAAAATCTATAATTGTATACCAGCTATGTCCAAGTTTCATTTCTATAGCGTTGTTCTTTGAGGAGCGAAAATAAAATGGTCGACGAAAACCTGTTTCTGTTGAAGGTCGTACAGCCTTTGTCGAGGCATTAACACCTCGGAGACACAAAGCCCCGCACAGTTTGAGCTCTGGTATGTCCAGTTTTTCGGAACAGAACGTTCCGAAAAGGTGCTCGATGGGATCCCACAGACACGTGGAAAGCTTGGTTCATTATGCCAGAACACTGAAGCCATTAGATCCAATTAAAAGGCTGTTGGGAAACCCCAGCGGGCCCCCTGCTGAGGCCCAGTACAGTAACACGCCACGGTGGAAGAGTGCACCAACCTCACTCTGTTATCAGAACTCAAGGGGATATAACTTGTCTCTGTGCTCCAAGTGGAATGTCGCTCATAGATATAGATGCTTCATTCCTGGACTTTCAAATAATCAACTTAAGTTTTGCGATGAAGTGCTTTTTTTTCCCCACCTTGTTCTCTTTGCCAGCTGTCACCCACTCTCTTGGCGCACTGCATGCCTGCAGATGTAATAACAGATTTGTGTAATATCGCGCCGCAATATCAGACGTTTTTGGACGCTTTTCAGACATCTGCGTCGCTGCCTTTCAAAGACATCGGTCAGGGCTTTCTGCACGCAGGCTTGAAAAATACACCCTGAATAAACCCAATGTTAGTTGGACGTCGCCAAGTGGGAGGGGCCAACACTTGACAATCAACGGGACCTTGGACCTCAGGAAAAACTTGGCTCTTACCACCATAATGACATTAAAATACACTAATGTGGTGGACCTAAGTATTCATTAAGTACCACCATAATGACATTAAAATACACTAATGTGGTAGACCTAAGTATTCATTAAGTACCACCATAATAACATTAAAATACACTAATGTGGTAGACCTAAGTATTCATTAAGTACCACCATAATGACAATTTTAAAATACAGTAGTGTACTAGACCTAAATATTCATTAAGTACCACCATAATGACATTAAAATACAATAGTTTAGTACACCTAAGTATTCATTAAGTACCACAATAATGACATTAAAATACAGCAGTGTAGTAGACCTAAGTATTCATTAAGTACCACCATAATGACAATTTTAAAAATACAGTAGTGTAGTAGACCTAAGTATTCATTAAGTACCACCATAATGCCATTAAAATACAGAAGTTTAGTACACCTAAGTATTCATTAAGTACCACAATAATGACACTAAAATACAGTAGTGTAGTAGACCTAAGTATTCATTAAGTACCACCATAATGACAACAATAAAATACAGTAGTATAGTAGACCTAAGTATTCATTAAGTACCACCATAATGACAACAATAAAATACAGTAGTATAGTAGACCTAAGTATTCATTAAGTACCACCATAATGACCAACATTAAAATGCAGTAGTGTAGTAGACCTAAGTATTCATTAAGTACCACCATAATGACCAACATTAAAATACAGTAGTGTAGTAGACCTAAGTATTCATTAAGTACCACCATAATGCCATTAAAATACAGAAGTTTAGTACACCTAAGTATTCATTAAGTACCACAATAATGACATTAAAATACAGTAGTGTAGTAGACCTAAGTATTCATTAAGTACCACCATAATGCCATTAAAATACAGAAGTTTAGTGCACCTAAGTATTCATTAAGTACCACAATAATGACATTAAAATACAGTAGTGTAGTAGACCTAAATATTCATCAAGTAAAATCATAATGACCAACATTAAAATACAGTACTGTAGTAGACCTAAGTATTCATTAAGTACCACCATAATGACAACAATAAAATACAGTAGTATAGTAGTATTCATTAAGTACCACCATAATGACCAACATTAAAATGCAGTAGTGTAGTAGACCTAAGTATTCATTAAAAACAAGGCAGAAGTTGTATTTAATAAGTATATTTGATATGTTTTACTACAATAACATTACACACAGTTTGAACAGTAACACTGTGTTTTTATACAGAAAAATAAAAAGCTGTCCTCAAATAATAAATTAAATAAAATTAATTGCACATATAAATTTATAGCCATCCGCTATGCAGTTTTATTTTGGATCACGGCAAACGTTTCTTCTCTTTGTACCAGTACTTGAGATCTCAACATGGGCCACAAAGAGTATCTTTTCCTTTTTGTGCAATTTTTTTTTTGTTTTACCTCGTGGATTCCGATGTCAAGGCAGTTCAATTTGACCTAGCAGTAATGTGCAGCAAGGGGTGGAGCTACGAAGACTTTTGCGACCGCCATATTTCCCCCGCCAAAGTAAGAGCAGTTTTTACAAGTGTTTATTTAATGTCAATGGAAACAAGGCAGACTTGTAGACACACCTCTTGTATCGTTAGATATCATTTGAAAGCAAGACAATCAATCAAATTGACAAAAAACATGTTTTATTTTTACTTTTACATATTTTGGGTTGTTTTATGGTACATATGCATATACAGTATCATAAGTCATGTAGGATGCCCGGTGGAATACATTGTTATTGGGTATAGTATTGTGTTTTTTTGGGTTTAGCATGTACAGTGCATCCGGAAAGTATTCACGGCGCTTCACTTTTTCCACACTTTGTTGTTAGAACCTTATTCCAAAATGGAATATATTATTATTTTTATCCTCAAAATTCTACACACAATACCCCACAATGATAATGTGAAAATATATTTCTTTAAAGTTTGCTAATTTATTAAACATTTCAAATCACATGTACAGTAAATAAGTATTCACAACCTTTGCTCAATACTTTGGCAAAAATGACAGCCTCAAGTCTTTTTGAATACGATGCCACAAGCTTGGCACGCCTATCTTAGGGAAGTTTCACCCATTCTTCTTAAGCTCCGTCAGGTTGGATGGGAAGCGTTGGTTTTCATCTAGGATGTCTCTGTACATTGCTGCATTCACCTTTCCCTCTATCCATACTAGTCTCCCAGTTTCTGCCGCTAAAAACAACCCCACACCATGACGCTGCCACCGCCATGCTTCACTGTTGGGATGGTATTGGCCTGGTGATGAGTGGTGCCTGGTTTCTTCCAAACATGACGCCTGGTATTCACGCCAAAGACTTCAATCTTTGTCTCTTCAGACCAGAAAATTTAGTTTCTCATGGTCTGAGAGTCTTTCAGGTGGCATTTTGTCAAACTATTTACAAAGGAATAGCTTCCGTCTGGCCACTCTACCATACAGGCCTGATTGGTGGATTGTCCTTCCGGAAGCTCTGGTAGCTCTGACAGAGTGACCATGGTCTCGGTCACCTCCCTGACTAGACTAGACTGTGTGCCAAGCTTATTCAAAAATACTTGAGGCTGTAATGGCTGCCAAAGGTGCATCAACAAAGCATTGAACAAAGGCTGTAAAATACTGATGTACATGTGATTTTTTTTAGTTTTAATACATTTGCATTGTCATTTTGAGGTATTGTGTGTAGAATTTTGAGGACAAAAATGTTGTTATTCCATTTTGGAATAAGGCTGTAAAATAACAAAATACGGAAAAAGTTAATACTTTCCGGATGCACTGTACCAGATCAAAACTGCATGGATGTCTTGTAAAAAGCCACCACTCTATCATGCCAGAATAAAACTAGACTGATCATACGTCCTCTTCTGCGGGGTTGTCCGGGCAGTACGACCGGAGTTTCTTAAATGCCTCAAATGTCCGGCATTTTGAGTTAGGGTTGCGTGTATTTTCAATGTACGTCCAGGGTTAAGAAGGGGTTAAAAACAAAACAAATTGTGAAGGTGTGCGCACGCAGCATTCGTGACAGAGAGAGCTAGAGAGTTATGATAAACATGCATGTGTCGCCAGGCTCTGCTTTTTATTGATAGATTTATCAGATTAAATCTTTTATTATTTATAATAGGGGTGTCAAAATTGTGCCCCAGAGGCCATTTGCGGCCCACAGCTAATGTTTTAAAGGCCCACGGCACATTCTAAAAATACTATTAAAATAAACAAAAACATAACAAAAGTGAAATAAAAAAGCTTAAAGGTTTCAGGGCAAATCACTCTACGGAGACAGCCCTCGCAAAAATGACTAATGATCTATTGCTAACGATGGATTCTGATGCGTCATCTATGTTGCTGCTTCTTGATCTTAGCGCCGCTTTCGATACTGTTGATCATAATATTTTATTAGAGCGTATCAAAACACGTATTGGTATGTCAGACTTAGCCTTGTCTTGGTTTAACTCTTATCTTACTGACAGGATGCAGTGTGTCTCCCATAACAATGTGACCTCGGACTATGTTAAGGTAACGTGCGGAGTTCCCCAGGGTTCGGTTCTTGGCCCTGCACTCTTTAGTATTTACATGCTGCCGCTAGGTGACATTATACGCAAATACGGTGTTAGCTTTCACTGTTATGCTGATGACACCCAACTCTACATGCCCCTAAAGCTGACCAACACGCCGGATTGTAGTCAGCTGGAGGCGTGTCTTAATGAAATTAAACAATGGATGTCCGCTAACTTTTTGCAACTCAACGCTAAGAAAACGGAAATGCTGATTATCGGTCCTGCTCAACACCGACATCTATTTAATAATACCACCTTAACATTTGACAACCAAACAATTAAACAAGGAGACTCTGTAAAGAATCTGGGTATTATCTTCCACCCAACTCTCTCGTTTGAGTCACACATTAAGAGTGTTACTAAAACGGCCTTCTTTCATCTCCGTAATATCGCTAAAATTCGTTCCATTTTGCCCACAAGCGATGCTGAGATCATTATTCATGCGTTCGTTACATCTCGTCTCGATTACTGTAACGTTTTATTTTCGGGCCTCCCTATGTCTAGCATTAAAAGATTACAGTTGGTACAAAATGCGGCTGCTAGACTTTTGACAAAAACAAGAAAGTTTGATCATATTACGCCTATACTGGCTCACTTGCACTGGCTTCCTGTGCACCTAAGATGCGACTTTAAGGTTTTACTACTTACGTATAAAATACTACACGGTCAAGCTCCTGCCTATCTTGCCGATTGTATTGTACCATATGTCCCGGCAAGAAATCTGCGTTCAAAGAACTCCGGCTTATTAGTGATTCCCAGAGCCCAAAAAAAGTCTGCGGGCTATAGAGCGTTTTCTATTCGGGCTCCAATACTATGGAATGCCCTCCCCGTAAAAGTTAGAGATGCTACCTCAGTAGAAGCATTTAAGTCTCATCTTAAAACTCATTTGTATACTCTAGCCTTTAAATAGACTCCCTTTTTAGACCAGTTGATCTGCCGTTTCTTTTCTTTTCTTTTCTACTCTGCTCCGGGGTGGACCGCTAGCCTGTCCATCAGATGGGGACATCTCTACGCTGCTGACCCGTCTCCGCTCGGGATGGTTCCCGCTGGCCCCACCATGGACTGGACTTTCGCTGATGTGTTGGACTTTCACAATATTATGTCAGACCCACTCGACACCGAGGATGTCGTTGTGGCTTGTACAGCCCTTTGAGACACTTGTGATTTAGGGCTATATAAATAAACATTGATTGATTGATTGATTGATTGATTGATTGAAATGTAATTTAGAAAAAGTTGCAATGTTGACTAATAAAACAAAGCTGTTTTTTTTCTTTCAAAATGTCATTGCTCAAAACATAATATTGAATCAAAATCAATGTTATTATGAATTATTGACCTATCCAAGGCTCCGATTACTTCACATCAAATATTCCACTTTGAAAAATATTTTTGGCGGAAAATTTTGCATATTTTGTGTGTTTGCCATTAAAAACATAGTTTTGTTTGACAAAAAAGGGCGGAAAACAAACAAACAAAAAAACAACATAAAAAAAACTAAGACATTTTGAAATGAGGGATATATCTGAAGTTGATGTAGACTCCAGAGATTTAAGCGTTAAATACAAAATGTATGTATGCCCTGGCACACCATTATCATCATTTCATGACCCAGGCAAAACACTTTTTACACTTTTATACTGAAATAAATACACCTACAACTTATTAAATAAAAACATAGAAAAAACTACCAGCAGCGGTAAAGTTTAGATCCATGAAGGAAAGAAGAAAGTGAATTAATGTTTATAACTAAATACATTTACATATGTATACAAATGTATTTATTTTTTTTATTTTTTTTTCCAATGAATTAAGTAATGTTTATGACAATCTTTTTCCAAAACACGATATAGAATGTGAGATATAACAGGACAATGCATACGTTTATAACTTTTTTTCAAAACGCCTACAAAAAAGTGGGACCCCAAAAATTTACTGTGGGACCCCATTTTGAAAATTCCTAGCGCCAACACTGCTGGCAACAGAGGAGAAAAAATGCTTTATTTAAATAAATATATTATTTATAAAGCAAGTTCGAGTATCATTGGCAAATGTTCACCTAGTCCCGGCCTTGGCCCGCATATATGTGTCCTCTTTTTGGGATTTCAGAATATGGTCAGCCTAATAAAACAAAACAACAATGAGGTACTATTACATCTTATTACGCCTTAGTGCACTTTCCAAGAAAATTAGCGGGACAAAAGTCCATTATATCTAATTTCTGACAGCATCTTTGCAAATAAATAAATCACAGTTAAAAAAACAACAACAGGCTATGAGACATAAGAACCCACGTTGCATAACCAAAATAGTTTGAAGTGTTTTATTTTTAGCAGCACTTGAAAGAATAGCCACTTGGATGTCCGGATCCAAAGAAGCTCACACTCTCAACAGGATGCTTCCTGTTTTTGGTGACATTAGCTGGCTGAAGGCCGGTGTAGCACTTGGACCACTAGAACGTTTGATAAGGGTAACTTGGCACTGCTCTGAACCTGAACCATGCCTAGAAATAACCAAAATAAACTCACATGCCAACGTTTCCCTGCTGCCGCTGGTCTGGTCTTGGATAAAATGTGTCTGTAGAGGTCGCTTCCTAACACGTCACAGGAGTCAAGCGTCTAGATTTGAATTAAGATTTAATGTACCTCCAGAAACTCATCAATGATCTTTCCAGATACACAGGACTTTGCAGTCTTTCCAAGTTCCTCTTCCTCCTGTTCCTGGCCGCTACTGTTGAAGACAACAGGTGATTAGATAACTCGTACCACCTGGGAAATCTAATTACCTGTTCAGCTGTGTCTCGCAGCCGGCAATGCCACGCCCTCGTCTGATGGTGCTCTGTCCTCAGCACCATGGACAGAGGCGGTGACCTCCGCTCCTGCAGACAGCGCTGGCCACACCTCCCTCCACAGTGTCGTTGCTTAGAGGTAAACGCAAGGAGGTCTTTGTTTGCCTCTATTGTTGTTTGTTATCACGTCATGTCATGCGTTTTGTGGCTTTCTGCGTTACTTTTGCTCTAGTGGTGTTTTAGCATTGCTTGGTTAATACAGTATGGGTCTGATCTACAAACCCCGTTTCCATATGAGTTGGGAAATTGTGTTAGATGTAAATATAAACGGAATACAATGATTTGCAAATCATTTTCAACCCATATTCGGTTGAATATGCTACAAAGACAACATATTTGATGTTCAAACTGATAAACTTTTTTTTTTGTTGCAAATAATCATTAACTTTAGAATTTGATGCCAGCAACACGTGACAAAGAAGTTGGGAAAGGTGGCAATAAATACTGATAAAGTGGAGGAATGCCCATCAAACACTTACTTGGAACATCCCACAGGTGTGCAGGCTAATTGGGAACAGGTGGGTGCCATTATTGGGTATAAAAACAGCTTCCCAAAAAATGCTCTGTCTTTCACAAACAAGGATGGGGCGAGGTACACCCCTTTGTCCACAACTGCGTGAGCAAATAGTCAAACAGTTTAAGAACAACGTTTCTCAAAGTGAAATTGCAAGAAATTTAGGGATTTCAACATCTACGGTCCATGATATCATCAAAAGGTTCAGAGAATCTGGAGAAATCACTCCATGTAAGCGGAATGGCCAGAAACCAACATTGAATGACCATGACCTTCGATCCCTCAGACGGCACTGTATCAAAAACCGACATCAATCTCTAAAGGATATCACCACATAGATAGTACTTTATTGATTCCTTCAGGAGAGTTCCCTCAGGAAAATTAATGGGCTCAGGAACACTTCAGAAAACTACTGTCACTAAATACAGTTGGTCGCTACATCTGTAAGTGCAAGTTAAAGCTCTACTATGCAAAGCGAAAGCCATTTATCAACAACATCCAGAAACGCCGCCGGCTTCTCTGGGCCCGAGATCATCTAAGATGGACTCATGCAAAGTGGAAAAGTGTTCTGTGGTCTGACGAGTCCACATTTCCAATTGTTTTTGGAAATATTCGACATCGTGTCATCCAGACCAAAGGGTAAGGTCAGAAATTCTACTACAGAACCATCCAGACTGTTATCGAAGCAAAGTTCAAAAGCCAGCATCTGTGATGGTATGGGGGTGTATTAGTGGCCAAGGCATGGGTAACTTACACATCTGTGAAGGCACCATTAATGCTGAAAGGCACATACAGGTTTTGGAACAACATATGCTGCCATCTAAGCGCCGTCTTTTTCATGGACGCCCCTGCTTATTTCAGCAAGACAATGCCAAGCCACATTCAGCACGTGTTACAACGTGGCTTCGTAAAAAAAGAGTGCGGGTACTTTCCTGGCCCGCCTGCAGTCCAGACCTGTCTCCCATCGAAAATGTGTGGCGCATTATGAAGCGTCAAATACGACAGCGGAGACCCCGGACTGTTGAACGACTGAAGCTCTACATAAAACAAGAATGGGAAAGAATTCCACTTTCAAAGCTTCAACAATTTGTTTTCTCAGTTCCCAATCGTTTATTGAGTGTTGTTAAAAGAAAAGGTGATGTAACACAGTGGTGAACATGCCCTTTCCCAACTACTTTGGCACGTGTTGCAGCCGTGAAATTCTAAGTTAATTATTATTTGCAAAAAAAAATAAAGTTTATGAGTTTGAACATCAAATATCTTGTCTTTGTAGTGCATTTAATTGAATATGGGTTGCAAAGGATTTGCAAACCATTGTATTCCGTTTATATTTACATCTAACACAATTTCCCAACTCATATGGAAACGGGGTTTGTACTAAGTTGCAAATACCACACGCTAAACGACATGTGCTAATTATAAAATTGTGTGGGCGTGTTGCGGGTGACCTACTAAGACTGCGTGTACAATTGATAACAAGTGCATAAGTGTTGTGGACTGCCCTATTTAAATGACATTTGAAAATGAAAATTGTGTGTGAATACCAGTTGTCACCATGGAGACGCTCACTTCCCACATTTATGGCATCATGTGGTCCAACCTCTAGCGCTTTGTCACGTTGTTGAAATGCAGCACACACATATAACACAGAGCACCTTTCTAGCCTATATTGAAGCACAAAGTCAACTGACCAAAACCAGTTTTTATCACCTGAGAAATATCTCTAAAGTGAGAAGTCAATTGTCTAAATGGGATCTCGAAATGATTTTCATCCCGTCTCGCATTGATTATTGTAATTCTGTTTTCACTCCTTTCAACAAGTCAACTCTAAAGAGACTTCAGACTTTACAGAATACAGCCGCCAGACTTTTGACGGGTGCACCCGCACAGCCTACATTACCTCCATGATCCAGTTGAAAGAAAATGCAAATTGCCATATGTTTTTTTCATAGGGAAAATATACAAATATATATGTTGTATAAAAAAAAAAAAAAATATATATATATATATATATATATATATATATATATATATATATATATTTTTTGTTTTTTTTTGTTTTGTTTTTTTTGTTTTGTTTTTGTTTTTTTGTTCAATCAGCCCCTTTTGTCATCAGCAACTATAAAATAATAGACAATATGTCTAATATTGTTTATACCTGACAGTCCAAATATGTTCACACACACACACACACACACACACACACACACACACACACACACACACACACACACACACACACACACACACACACACACACACACACACACACACACACACACACACACACACACACACACACATAACAGACACACACACACACATACACACACACACACACACACACACACACACACACACACACACACACACACACACACACACACACACACACACACACACACACACACACACACACACACACACACACACACACATACACGAAATAATAATTAGCTCTCCATTGTCTTTGCTGCGCAAACGCCTCCTTTCTCGCTGTCATTCCGGCTTAACTCTGCCAGTTTGAACGCACATTTCATACATGTTACATATAGACGCAAAACAGCGGCCTCAAAAAATGTTTTGTCTTGATAAATCATATTGCGAGAGCTAAACGACTACAGTTGCATGTCTTATTCCCAGTGTTGTGGGCGTTCTGATGATCAGCATTTATTCTACATTTTCATAAAGACAGACACCCTAAAACAGGGATGTCCAACATGCGGCCCAAACCGGTTCAATCCGGCCCGCGAGATGAGTTTGCTAAGAGTGAAATTGAGCTACATTTTTAAATTAAATTAAAGCTGTTCTAAAAAATGTGTCCACTGGATGTCGCAATAGCAACTCTGTTCGGCAAGCAAATACAAGTATACCAAGCTAGAAGTACATGGTAAAGCAAGGCTGTGACTCCTCTTACTCGACCCAACATCAAAGAGGAGTAAAATAAAGACTTAAAGGCCTACTGAAACCCACTACTACCGACCACGCAGTCTGATAGTTTATATATCAATGATGAAATCTTAACATTATAACACATGCCAATACGGCCGGGTTAACTTATAAAGTGACATTTTAAATTTGCCGCTAAACTTCCGGTTCGAAACGCCTCTGAGGATGACGTATGCGTGTGACGTAGCCCGACGAACACGGGTATGCCTTCCACATTGAAGCCGATACGAAAAAGCTCTGTTTTCATTTCATAATTCCACAGTATTCTGGACATCTGTGTTCGTGAATCTGTTTCAATCATGTTCATTGCATTATGGAGAAGGAAGCCGAGCAAGCAAAGAAGAAAGTTGTCGGTGCGAAATGGACGTATTTTTCGAACGTAGTCAGCCACAACAGTACACAGCCGGCGCTTCTTTGTTTACATTCCCGAAAGATGCAGTCAAGATGGAAGAACTCGGATAACAGAGACTCTAACCAGGAGGACTTTTGATTTGGATACACAGACGCCTGTAGAGAACTGGGACAACACAGACTCTTACCAGGATTACTTTGATTTGGATGACAAAGACGCAGACGTGCTACTGTGAGTATGCAGCTTTGGCTTTTTTTTGCGTATGTACGTAACTTTTTTTAAATATATAAGCTTTATGAACCTTGGGTTAGGTGAACGGTCTTTTGGGCTGAGTGATTGTGTGTGTTGATCATGTGTTTGAATTGTATTGGCGTGTTCTATGGAGCTAGGAGCTAGCAGAGGAGCTAGGAGCTAGCATAACACGTACCGTACCGTACGTGCGCGTCACGTACGTAACTTTTTAAAAATATATAAGCTTTATGAACCTTGGGTTAGGTGAACGGTCTTTTGGGCTGAGTGATTGTGTGTGTTGATCGGGTGTTTGAATTGTATTGGCGTGTTCTATGGAGCTAGGAGCTAGCAGAGGAGCTAGGAGCTAGCATAACAAACACGCAGGTGTTATTATGCAGGATTAATTTGTGGCATATTAAATATAAGCCTGGTTGTGTTGTGGCTAATAGAGTATATATATGTCTTGTGTTTATTTACTGTTGTAGTCATTCCCAGCTGAATATCAGGTACCGTGAGTATGCAGCCTTGGCTGCTAAACATTCGATAACTTGACCGTATGTGCGCGTCACGTACGTAACTTTTTAAAAATATATAAGCTTTATGAACCTTGGGTTAGGTGAACGGTCTTTTGGGCTGAGTGATTGTGTGTGTTGATCGGGTGTTTGAATTGTATTGGCGTGTTCTATGGAGCTAGGAGCTAGCAGAGGAGCTAGGAGCTAGCATAACAAACACGCAGGTGTTATTATGCAGGATTAATTTGTGGCATATTAAATATAAGCCTGGTTGTGTTGTGGCTAATAGAGTATATATATGTCTTGTGTTTATTTACTGTTGTAGTCATTCCCAGCTGAATATCAGGTACCGTGAGTATGCAGCCTTGGCTGCTAAACATTCGATAACTTGACCGTATGTGCGCGTCACGTACGTAACTTTTTAAAAATATATAAGCTTTATGAACCTTGGGTTAGGTAAACGGTCTTTTGGGCTGAGTGATTGTGTGTGTTGATCAGGTGTTTGAATTGTATTGGCGTGTTCTATGGAGCTAGGAGCTAGCAGAGGAGCTAGGAGCTAGCATAACAAACACGCAGGTGTTTTTATGCAGGATTAATTTGTGGCATATTAAATATAAGCCTGGTTGTGTTGTGGCTAATAGAGTATATATATGTCTTGTGTTTATTTACTGTTGTAGTCATTCCCAGCTGAATATCAGGTCACCCCCGGCTCTCACAGCATCTTCCCTATCTGAATAGCTTCAACTCCCCACTAGTCCTTCACTTGCACTTTACTCATCCACAAATCTTTCATCCTCGCTCAAATTAATGGGGAAATTGTCGCTTTCTCGGTCCGAATCTCTCTCACTTCATGCGGCCATCATTGTAAACAATAGGGAACTTTGCGTATATGTTCAACTGACTACGTCACGCTACTTCCGGTAGGTGCAAGCCTTTTTTTTTATCAGATACCAAAAGTTGCAATCTTTATCGTCGTTGTTCTATACTAAATCCTTTCAGCAAAAATATGGCAATATCGCGAAATGATCAAGTATGACACATAGAATAGATCTGCTATCCCCGTTTAAATAAAAAAAATTCATTTCAGTAGGCCTTTAAAATGCTGCATGAGACACTGCACATTGATATAGTTATGTGGAAATTATTGTCTTCTGTGCAAACGTAAAGAAAGCAAACAGTGTGATTTACTGCAATACTGTCAGCCTTTTAGGTTTTTATTGTTGGTTGGTTGAAATTGTTCACACATTGCACAGCTTTTATTTTCCTATCAATGCACAATGATGCCTAGAAGGCAGGAAGTAACTCTTGAATAGTTTCTACCTCAGTCTGTCTGCTCTGTTGATTTAGCACAGGATTAATATGTGGAAATGACAAATGACATATTTATTACATAGAAGAGTTTTAATTCATGCTTTATTTTGTTTTTTGTTCCATCCTAGATGGGCTGTGACTTAAAGTCTAATGGCTTTGTAGATACACTGAGATGAAGTGTCTATGAATGTTGTCATTCACCAGGTCATTGTCATCTCAGGGCATTCAATCGATCGCAACTGGACTGTTTGGTTTGTCTGAGAAGACGTTTCAACTCTCATCCAAGTAAGCTTCATCAGTTCATGCTCATAGACTTAGATTGGTTAAATGTAGTCTTCGACTTAGATTGGTCAGATCTAGTCTTAGAGTTACATTGGTCAGATCTAGTCTTAGACTGTACAGATCACATACATCCATAAACATGGATGCATATCTTTACAGTAATCTATTTATTTATATCTGCACCTTATTGCTCTTTTATCCTGCACTACAATGAGCTAATGCAACAAAATGTCGTTCTTATCTGTAGCATAAAGTTCAAATTTGAATGACAATAAAAGGAAGTCTAAGTCTAAGTCTAAGTCTAACCTCTAAAGGCCTTAGTGGCCACATGCGTGGACAGCATCTTTTAGCTCTTATTTCCAAAATTGTGTACACTACTGAATTGGGGTCTTATGCCGATATATGGACACCTATACTGCTATCTGGTGGTGTCAGAAGAGTATAACATACAATGGAATTTGGAAAAAAAAAGTGTAAAAATAAAAATTTGCATGAAGTACACGTTTGTGTACTTATGGACTAAGTACATCATATTAAAAGATGATTTTTACTTTTTATTCTAATTAGGGTCCTATAAGCCCAAATAGCAAAGAGAAATTAAAAAATGATGTAAACAAACAGCTTGGGCCTTAAGAGGTTAAGTCTATCTAGTCTTGGACTTAGATTGTTCAGATCTAGTCTTAGTCTTAGATTGGTCAGATCTAGTCTTACATTGGTCAGATCTAGTCTTAGACTTAGATTGTTCAGATCTAGTCTTAGACTTAGATTGGTCAGATCTAGTCTTAGATTGGTCAGATCTAGTCTAGCGGCTGGTGCCAAAACCCCAAATATTTATACTCCAAAACCAGGAGGGTGTGCCTAGGCAAGGATGAGCCTGTTTTGATGCTAAGATAAATGTTATGTTGTGATGTTGTATTTTATTTTTTAGTATATCGTATATGCATTGTGTGCTTTTTTCTTTTTCTCTCTTTTTCTTTTCTTTTTCTTTGAAATTGTTATTTTACTGCCTTTTGTACATCATGGCCAGGGTACTACAGATGAAAACTAGCCTTCTGGCTAATTCTGGCTTTTTTAACCATGTGTAGTCATGTGTTTTATGAAATTGCATTGTCTCCTTTGAAATAAACTCATCTTAATGGATGGTTTCCCTCTATGTAGTGAGAAAAACATGTCCTGGGCATGACGTTAAAGTGCATCCGGCAGTGGAGGCTCCTCTATGGGGTCTTGGGGCACTAGGAGGTTAACCCCTTTACTACTGTTACCCCAGGTGGCCCTTGGCCAAGGCCTAGTACCTGACAGGGATACGGTGAAGACCTCAACGGCGGACCAGGTGGAAGACGGTAGATTTAACAACTACCACAATGGCTGCGATGGCGGAAGAAGGCTGCAGCAGAAAAGGGTCCCCTGTCATCTTGGACTCCATGCCACTGGACCCTGACCCGATTCTGTCAAGGATCATGGGGTGACTGTCTGTGCACCAGTCTTCCCATGTAAAACAAAGTCACGCACAGGCATCCTCCTTAAAAGGGATACACCCCTACCAGGAGGATCGTCATACTCGTTCGAGTGACCGCCGATGATGATGAGTGAGAAAAACAGCTGTTTTGATGCAAACAAGCAACCCTACTGTCAAAGCCAACGACAGTCGTTATAGTGTAATTTCCCCTCGTTAGCATTGAGGTATTTTGTGGCAGAACGATCGCTTTGGATCGACTACTATCAGTCCAAAATAGTCAGAATCCCCCAGGTAAGCATTCCATCCAGTTGTAAGGTGACCAGAATGTTCCTAACTCCTGTTATTTGTTGGAACCTCAATTGCAGAGTATTTGAGGAAGAACTGAGACTAAGTCTAAGTTCATTGTGTTCTTCATGGTGTTTTTGAAACTGCGCCACTTTTTCCCCTCAGATTGTTCAAATAACTTTAAGTGTTTTGTCAAGAAGATTATTTGTGATATGTACATTTTTAGAATGCACTATTTTGGGCCAAAGTAAAACATAGAAAACAATCTGAAGTCGTCATATTTTTAACCCTTGTGTAATGTTCATATGTTGTTACTCAGCCAGTGTTTGTGGGTCTGATGGACCCGTTGCATTTTGTGTCTTTTAATGCCTCACAATCAAACAGTTTTATGTTAAAATACTGAACAGATGTTTATAGGGATAAGGTAAACATCTGTTCAGTATTTTAACATCTTTTCAGTATTTTAACATAAAAGTGTTTGATTGACCCACATGACCCACAAACGCTGGCTGAGTAACAACAATACGAACGTTGCACGGAAAATTTCTCTGCCAGTTTCTGCATCCCACAGGGATTCTTCTTTTGTGTTTCTGCACCTGCGGTTTCCACACAAGGTTGCAACATTGTTTGTCAACACTGTCTGCTCTCATTTTCTCGCACATTTGACCCTCTGATGTTCTGTGTACCTACACACTGTCTTCCTCCTGTCTAGGCCTGCTGTGTGTGTGTGTGTGTGTGTGTGTGTGTGTGTGGACATCTTATATTTAATAGAAATGTGTAGGGGGGGTGTATGGTGTGTGGTCATTAAATATGTATTATGTTCTTCACAGAATATGAGCCAAAGTCAGTGAGTCTCAGTTTGAAAAATTAATTAATTGTATAATTTTTCTTTTAATAAAGAATGAAAACGGGTCCCAAGGACCCGAACACCACACAAGGGTTGAGTTATGATGCCATGATTTTACCCGCCCGGCCCAGGTGGGAATAGATTTTCCTCCATGTGGCCCCTGAGCTTAAAGGAGTTTAACACCCCGGTACAAAGCAGATTGCACTCTCTTTTTTGCTCCTTTAAGAGATGCAATTCTCTGTACACAAGCTTAGCATGCGTGCAACCTTGCTCAGTTTTAGTACATGCAAACCTTTAGTAGATCGAACCCTAAGTATTTGAAGCGTTTTTACCCCGACATATTTTTGCTTTTTTTTTTGTTTAGTCTTTATCCAGTTTTCATGTTGAATTTTGCCATGTTTTTACCCTACTTTGGATTGCCAGTCCTCCTTTGCTTTTTTGAGTCCTCGGGGGCCGCCAATTCTCAGTAGTTTGACAAACTTCCAGGTATGTCCTTCGAAAAACTCGGGGCTCTTTTCTCTCCCCCCGGACGGCCTTAATGCGAGCCAGATTGTGTGTGTGTGTGGAGGGGGAAAAAAATATAGATCTCATGATTACCAACAATTGACCAATTCATTGGAGACCTCCTTGGACACGCCATGTGTGCAGCTGCGGTTATTTTTGCGCTGTCTGTGTTTGTGAGCAGGCTTGTGTGTGTTTAGGCTCAATCACTGCCACAATAATAAATCAAACCAGGTCGGTAGCCTTCAGATCGAGTCGGGGGCCCTGGCTTTTTGGAGAGTGGCTTTGCCCTCAATAAAAGCGCTGATTGAGCCACTGAGAGGGTGTTTGGATTCAGAATGAGCCGATACATTACACAGATGGGACGGCCATTTAAGCGTGTGTTTATGTGCGACAGCTTTAAAGACATCTGGGGCGGTGAGGTACAGTACAACACGGCGCCGGATAAGTTACGACAAGAACGTGCAAGCAGTGAAAGCTAACACGTCTTTGTAGCTTTGGACAGACAGGCTAACATGAAAGGTGCAATAGGAAGACAACAGAAGGACTTTAACGATGAAGCGCTCACGTACAAAGACATTCCTGAAATGCCAGCAGAGATGGAGAGCGCTCTCGGCCAGGTAGCTCTCCAAAACATCCTACTTGCTTATTGCACGTGTGCGCAGCTGGCGTACAGCTGCGGATGCTGCGGTCCTAAAAAGAAGACGGTTCACACTCTAAGGTCGAAAAAAGACATCTGGAGTCAAACCGCTGCCATATTAAAACAATACTGGCATTTTATAAGTAGCACCGTGCATACTTGTCAACCCTCACAAATTTTCCGGGAGACTCACAAATTTCAGTGCCTCTCCTGAAAATCTCCCGGGACAACCATTCTCCCGAATTTCTCCCGATTTCCAGCCGGACAACAATATTGGGGGCGTTCCTTAAAGGCCTACTGAAACCCACTACTACCGACCACGCAGTCTGATAGTTTATATATCAATGATGAAATCTTAACATTATAACACATGCCAATACGGCCGGGTTAACTTATAAAGTGACATTTTAAATTTGCCGCTAAACTTCCGGTTCGAAACACCTCTGAGGATGACGTATGCGCGTGACGTAGCCCGGCGAACACGGGTATGCCTTCCACATTGAAGCCAATACGAAAAAGCTCTGTTTTCATTTCATAATTCCACAGTATTCTGGACATCTGTGTTCGTGAATCTCTTCCAATCATGTTCATTGCATTATGGAGAAGGAAGCTGAGCAAGCAAAGAAGAAAGTTGTCGGTGCGAAATGGACGTATTTTTCGAACGTAGTCAGCAACAACAGTACACAGCCGGCGCTTCTTTGTTTACATTCCCGAAAGATGCAGTCAAGATGGAAGAACTCGGATAACAGAGACTCTAACCAGGAGGACTTTTGACTTCGATACACAGACGCCTGTAGAGAACTGGGACAACACAGACTCTTACCAGGATTACTTTGATTTGGATGACAAGGACGCAGACGTGCTACTGTGAGTATGCAGCTTTGGCTTCTAAACATTTGATCGCTTGACCGTATGTGCGCAACTTTTTTTTGCGTATGTACGTAACTTTTTTAAAATATATAAGCTTTATGAACCTTGGGTTAGGTGAACGGTCTTTTGGGCTGAGTGATTGTGTGTGTTGATCAGGTGTTTGAATTGTATTGGCGGGTTCTATGGAGCTAGGAGCTAGCATAGGAGCTAGGAGCTAGCATAACAAACACGCAGGTGTTTTTATGCAGGATTAATTTGTGGCATATTAAATATAAGCCTGGTTGTGTTGTGGCTAATAGAGTATATATACGTCTTGTGTTTATTTACTGTTGTAGTCATTCCCAGCTGAATATCAGGTACCATGAGTATGCAGCCTTGGCTGCTAAACATTTGATAGCTTGACCGTATGTGCGCGTCACATACGTAACTTTTTAAAAATATATAAGCTTTATGAACCTTGGGTTAGGTCAATGGTCTTTTGGGCTGAGTGATTGTGTGTGTTGATCAGGTGTTTGAATTGTATTGGCGTGTTCTATGGAGCTAGGAGCTAGCAGAGGAGCTAGGAGCTAGCGTAACAAACACGCAGGTGTTTTTATGCAGGATTAATTTGTGGCATATTAAATATAAGCCTGGTTGTGTTGTGGCTAATAGAGTATATATATGTCTTGTGTTTATTTACTGTTGTAGTCATTCCCAGCTGAATATCAGGTCACCCCCGGCTCTCACAGCATCTTCCCTATCTGAATAGCTTCAACTCCCCACTAGTCCTTCACTTGCACTTTACTCATCCACAAATCTTTCATCCTCGCTCAAATTAATGGGGAAATTGTCGCTTTCTCGGTCCAAATCTCTCTCACTTCATGCGGCCATCATTGTAAACAATAGGGAACTTTGCATATATGTTCAACTGACTACGTCACGCTACTTCCGGTAGGGGCAAGCCTTTTTTTTATCAGATACCAAAAGTTGCAATCTTTATCGTCGTTGTTCTATACTAAATCCTTTCAGCAAAAATATGGCAATATCGCGAAATGATCAAGTATGACACATAGAATAGATCTGCTATCCCCGTTTAAATAAAAAAAAATCATTTCAGTAGGCCTTTAAAGGCACTGCCTTTAGCGTCGTCTCTCACCTGAAAAGGAGACTATTATATACAGTATGTCTCCGTTATCCATAGGTTTATCTATAACCCATAAAGTAGGCAGGCACAGGGCTATTTCTCAGTGTGTGTTTATTCCAGCCAGCACGTTAATACACTGACACACAACATCCGGATTCCCATCATGCATTGCTTCAAAACCACGGCAAGTAGTAATGTACAAAAACATAACAGAGACGAAGCAAAAGAACGAAGAAGAGACAGTCATGGCGAGGACGAGTAAGAAGAAGAATTACGCTCGCAAGTTCCAAAATGATTGGAAACAAGAATTTCAGTTCATCCAGGACAGCTGCCTTCACATTTTGTAGATCAGGGGCCGTACTTATCAAGCTTCTCAGAATTACTCCTAAGAAGTCTGCTAAGAGTTGACTTAAGAGTAAATAAATTCTTGGCTGAAAGCTGCACTTAAAAGTTAGTTATCAAGCGTCTTACTCACACTTTCAGCGAAGTGTAGGACTGAATCTTAAGTGTCACACTCAGAGCTGAATTACGACATTACTATGTGCCGTAAACGGAATTTTAGGTGACGTCATTTCTGTGTCCATAGAAATGACCAATCACGGAAGGGAATCCGTTGTCTAAGAATAAAGAAATATCTTGGAAATATTTAAGTGGACAATGGGAGTGTATATTTTGACAATAAACTACAAAATAATACAAAACAAACTAGTCCCCGCCGGCACTCACGCTACCGCTCCCTCTCTTCTATCGCCCACACACTCACTGACGTCACTCACCTCACGGCCACACACATACGCTACTGTCATAACATTTTCTTTCCAATTCATTAATTAGGCAACTAATTTGAAACTGGTGTGGGTGGCTCTATATATACTAGCCCACTGCAGCCACATGCAGAAATCAACAAGGAATCGAAAAGTATTAAATCTGTGACAAAAATAATATCCGCTCTGTCTAAACGATACCGTTTGATCAGCTGCTCGTCATCAAAAAAACAACAACATTGTTCCGTTCCCTGACCGTTCGCGCACGTCTCTCTCGCCTCAGTGCCATCCCCTGCTGGCAACTCCTAACCACTTAAGACACCTCTGAAGGTCTCTTAAATATCGTGGAGAGTAGGAGTGATTCTTAGACTTAAGAACGTCGATAAAAAGCTTTTATTCTTAAGTTTGAGAGTAGGACTAAATTTCGCAAATTCTCAGGACTTAAGTGTAAAATGGCACTCT
This sequence comes from Entelurus aequoreus, assembly GCF_033978785.1. Taxonomy (NCBI): domain Eukaryota; kingdom Metazoa; phylum Chordata; class Actinopteri; order Syngnathiformes; family Syngnathidae; genus Entelurus; species Entelurus aequoreus. Next base: position 36,538,002 of record NC_084754.1, on the reverse strand, counting down.
AAGAAGCTTGATAAGTACGGCCCCTGGGGCCGTACTTATATATATATATATATATATATATATATATATATATATATATATATATATATATATATATATATATATATATATATATATATATATATATATATATATATATATATATATATATATATATATATATATATATATATATATATATATATGTATGTATGAAAGGTTGGCAAGTATGGCACCGCAACATTTTCAGCGTCATACAAGTGTCAAATGAAATGCTTGTGTCATGATCCGTTACCCGGGTCATGGCGTGATTTACTGTATGTTTGGTAGCTTTTTTCCTTCAAAACCCAAAACCACTTACCATTTACACGTTCTGTAAATGGTAAATAAAAACAGAATACAATGATTTGCAAATCCTTTTCAACTTATATTCAATTGAATAGACTGCAAAGATAAGATATTTAATGTTTGAACTGAGAAACTTAATTTTTTTTTGCAAATAATCATTAACTTAGAATTTAATGGCAGCAACACATTGCAAAAAAGTTGGCACAGGGGCATTTTTACCACTGTGTTACGTGGCCTTTCCTTTTAACAACACTCAGTAAACGTTTGGGAACTGAGGAGACCAACTTTTGAAGCTTTTCAGGTGGAATTCTTTCCCATTCTTGCTTGATGTACAGCTAAAGTTGTTCAACAGTCTGGGGTCTCCGTTGTGGTATTTTAGGCTTCATAATGCGCCACACATTTTCAATGGGAGACAGATCTGGACTACAGGCTTTAATGGACCACAATAGAAACAAGCCTTTTGGCTTTTTAAGATGTCAATAAACTTCTCAATCAATCAATCAAGGCAGGACAGTCTAGTACCCGCACTCTTTTGCTACGAAGTCACGCTGTTGTAACACGTGCAGAATGTGGCTTCACTTTGTCTTGCTGAAATAAGCAGGGGCGTCCATGATAACGTTGCTTGCATGGCAACATATGTTGCTCCAAAACCTGTATGTACCTTTCAGCATTAATGGTGCCTTCACCTAAGTTACCCATGCCTTGGGTTCTAATACACCCCCATACCATCACAGATGCAGGCTTTTCAACTTTGCTTTAATGTAACATACCTTTTACATTTACTTGAGTATTTTTGTGAAGAAGAAACCGTACTTTTACTCTGTTACATTGAATTTCTGTCAGGGTTTGTTGGTGACGAACCCTAAGATGCAGAGAAGGCGGCAGGCATTGTGCGAGAAAACATGATTTAATGTCCAAAATATAAATAAATAAATAAAAGACACAAACCAGGAACTAGGAATAGCCAAAACTGAAAACAGGAACCAGCAAACAAAAGAGCTAGGAGAAAGCAAACTACAAATAGCTAACAGGAACAGCTTACCGCTACGACGACAGGTACAAGGACAAGTAGTAGCACGACAGGTAGTAGCTGTAACGATCTACACGACAGGTAGGAATGACAATAATCCAGCACTGACTAAAGTGGAAGGCAGGTTTAAATAGCAGCTGGCTGATTGACACCAAGTGTGGCCAGGTGCCAATCAGCCACAGCTGAAGGGACAGCACTCAGAGAGACAAACAGGAAACTGAACCAAAATAAGAGTGCTGACAGGAAATAAAACAAACACAGAGGAAAAACTAAAACTTAACCAAACTGTCAGGGACAAGCCTGACAATTTAATTCCGATTGTTACATTTATTTGTCTTATGATTTTTTATAATTATCTATTAAGGCTTGCAAAGACACATTCATTCTGTCAGCAAGCATTCTTCCGGCAGGCACTGTCACATGACTCCATTTCACCAATCAAACGGAGCCTCACGGATCCAATCAGAACTCCAAGTCCTAAGACACCGTGTTTGGATTTTTCACCAGGAAACAAGACTATTGTAGGGATGTAACAATAAACGGTTATAATAATGACTCTTGACGTCAAAACTGACAACTTCAAAGATGCATCATTATACGTTATATTTTAGTCTTCAAAATTTACTGTAATTTTATTCGACTAAGATGTTGAGTAATTTAGTCGACTAAAACAAGGCTACAACTAAACCAATGTACCAGATTAAAATATGACTAAAACCAAGATACATTTTCGTCAAAAGACTATGACTAAAACTAAATTAAAAAAACTGTTGTCAGAATTAACACTGGCTGGTGGAATGATAAAATAGAAACCTACTTGTTTAGCAAGTGTCAGAATGTTCCCAAAGAAGACACTTTAACTGGTAATCAAAAAGGTCAACCAACGAACGACATTTCTCTACAGAATCTCCTCTCTGGTCAACAAAAGCACCATGAAGGGGGGCGGGGTTAAGGGGCGAGGAGTATATTTATAGCTAGAATTCACTGAAATTCAAGTATTTCTTATATATATATATATATATATATATATATATATATATATATATATATATATATATATATATATATATATAAAATAATAAATAAATACTTGACATTCAGTGAATTCTAGTTATAAATATATATTTTATTTTATATATATATATATATATATATATATATATATATATATATATATATATATATATATATATATATATATATATATATATATATATATATATATATATATATATATATATTCATATAAATAAAATAAATAGTTGAATTTCAGTGTTCATTTATTTACACATATACACCCATAACACTCCTCTCTACTCATTGTTGTATTTGAAAGTGCAATGCTTTGCAGCCAGTAGCACAGCCTTTGAAGGAGCATAGGTATGGGCAGTATAATATTCTGGGTTGGAGTCAATAACCAGGCGAGGTGACGAAGTTACGTCTCTTTACTTCATACTTCAGAACCGACTCCCACACTTGCCGTCAGGGTGCGCAATACAACGTAAACAGTTGGCCAACCAAAAAGTAACCAGAGAACACTATACGGTATAGTGGTCTGTGGTTACTTTTTGGTTGGCCAAGCGGCCGTGATGACAGGCTGTCCTCACTCAGGTCCGCACGGACCTGGAGGGGAGAATGGTTGTCCCGGGAGATTTTCGGGAGAGGCACTGAAATTCGGGAGTCTCCCGGAAAATTCGGGAGGGTTGGCAAGTATGGATCTCAGTAAGATATTACAGCTCTTTGCTGAGATTTGATGACCTATATTGAGTAAAACATGCTTGAAACTAGAATATCAATTGTTGCAAAGCTGTGTCATCAACACTCATAAGTATTTAACTGCTTTTTTAAAGTAATAACTTCTTATTTAAAGCATGAAAAAAAAATCATGACTTTGACACAAACAGATGACAGCCAAATGGACTTTGTTGTTTTATTTTCAATGAAACAATAGAAAATACGTACTCTTATAGTAGTACAGTTGTTATTAGTGAGAATATACTTATTTTAAGGTATTTTGGGTTTCATTGAGGTTAGCTAATTTTACTTGTTTTAACAAGCCAAATTTTATTGTTCTATTGGCAGATAATTTTGCTTAGTTCAACTAAAATATTGTTTCTTGTTTTTGAACACTGACTTTTTGCGGTGTAGAGATAAGAGCATGGAAACTACAACTTCACATGTAGCTGTGGAAATAGAATAAACGGAATTATTTGACAAATCAGACTCATTTAGTGCTTAGAAACATACGTCAGACAAGGCAGCAAGAAAAATCTTCAATGATTTCTTTCAAACTAGTAAAATGAACATTTATATTGTGTGCTGTCATCTGTGTCAGTATTAATGAAAATAAAATAATTCCACTTCTAACTAGAGAAAACATGTTGCAACAAATCGTATATGATTTTGATGTTTTACACACACAGAGACACACACACACCCACAGACACACACACGCACACGCACTCGCACATCCACACCCTCTACTTTTGTAGTCCAAGAATCATTAAAAATAGCTATTCACAAGTTACTCAATACTTGAGTAGTTTTTTCACCGAATACTTTTTTACTCTTCCTCAAGCTATTATTTTGATGACTACTTTTTACTTGAGTCGTATTATTCTAAAGTAATGGTACTCTTACTTAAATGCTTGAGTGCCCCAAAATACAATTTAGGGACACTCTGCCCACCTCTGTCAACCACCACAACCTACTGTTACCCTTTTTTGTGCCTTTGGGATGTGCATAAGTCCCGAAGTTTTGAAATTAAACCGCGGAAGCATGGCGGTAATATTCATAAAACCATCTCGCCTTCCTTCATACTTCCTACAAACGAGCCATTTGGAATTTGCCCATCTTGTGACGTTTTTTCCAATTGGTGACGTCAGTGAATACCTGGTCCGGCATTATCAATAAGTTTCTTCTTTTCCTGTCTACTCTTGATGTGGGGCAGATTGGCTCGTACATGCACATGCACTTTCCCCCGTTGCCATTTGTAATACAAAGTAGTGTATACTTCTTACTTATAGCTGTCAGTAGATCCGCTATGTAAGCGCTAAAATCTACAACATGGCTGACAAGGAGAAGACACAGTCTAAGTGGAAGCACGTAAATAAGACCGCCCACAAAACGGTGCGTCCTGAAGAGACGGTCAGAAAGCGGCTTGAAGATGGTTTATAAAATATAATCTATGCAACATTTTGACCAAAGAACCACCATTAATGTTATGTGAACCACAAGGAAGTGTTTTAAATGTAAGGAAAAAATCATAATATGACCTCTTCAAAGGTGACTCACCAAGGTGTAATTAATACATCAAGGGCCTGATCTACTAAGACCCAAATGCCACGTGCTAAACAGCGTGTGAAAACTAGAGAATTGCGAGTACTATTAGTAGTCGTCTTGCATGTGATCTACTAATTGATGACAAGACAATGGAAAACAGGTGCAAAAGTGGTGCAGACCGCCTATTTAAATGAGGTTTTTGCATGTTCTACCAGCATAATGTGCCCATGGAAACATTCATTTCCCTTTACATTCATGTTATCATGCTCCTTTCATCAACAATTTGTCTGCAGAATAGAATCACACGTGTACATGTAAAATCATGTTAACCACTGTTAGTAGTACAATGTAAAAAAAAACTAAAGTTTTAAGTAGAGATGTCCGATAATGGCTTTTTTGCCGATATCCGATATTACGATATTGTCCAACTCTTAATTACCGATTCCGATATTAACCGATACTGATATATACAGTCGTGGAATTAACACATTATTATGCCTAATTTTGTTGTGATTAAACAATGTAACAAGGTTTTCCAAAAATAAATCAACTCAAGTTATGGAAAAAAAATGCCAACATGGCACTGCCATATTTATTATTGAAGTCAAAAAGTGCATTATTTTTTTTAACATGCCTCAAAACAGCAGCTTGGAATTTGGGACATGCTCTCCCTGAGAGAGCATGAGGAGGTTGAGGTGGGCGGGGTTGAGGTGGGGAGTTTGGGGGTAGTGGGGGGTGTATATTGTAGCGTCCCGGAAGAGTTAGTGCTGCAAGGGGTTCTGGGTATTTGTTCTGTTGTGTTTATGTTGTGTTACGGTGCGGATGTTATCCCGAAATGTGTTTGTCATTCTTGTTTGGTGTGGGTTCACAGTGTGGCGCATATTTGTAACAGTGTTAAAGTTGTTTACGGCCACCCTCAGTGTGACCTGTATGGCTGTTGACCAAGTATGCTTTGCATTCACTTGTGTGTGTGAATAGCCGTAGATATTATGTGATTGGGCCGGCACGCAAAGGCAGTGCCTCTAAGGTTTATTGGCGGTCTGTACTTCTCCCTACGTCTGTGTACTACTCCGTACAGCGGCGTTTTAAAAAGTCATACATTTTACTTTTTGAAACCGATACCGATCATTTCCGATATTACATTTTAAAGCATTTATCGGCCGATAATATCGGCAGTGCGATATAATCGGACATCTCTATTTTTAAGTGTATTGATGGCAAAATGCGTGACATAGTAGTCTTAACTGTCAGACAAGTGGGAAAAAAGAAGTTTAACACCACCATTAGTGACATGTAAAAACAACCCAGCTGAGTCCCAGGTATAAACATGGAATAAGTCTCCATCCAACATTCCTAATTGTCACACAAGTGTAAAAAGACGTCAACGTCACGTCATTTCCTGTGTGTAACTCAACATTCATGAGGCGACAGAAATGCCAAAGAAAAAGCTGAACGTACAGTTAATTACCGAGCCGAGGTCTAGGTGGGGGGTGACATAGGTCCGGTGGCCACGGATGAAGTGCTGGCTGTCCAGAGTCGGGACCCGGGGTGGACCGCTCGCCTGTGCTTCGGTTGGGGACATCTCTGCGCTGCTGACCCGTCTCCGCTTGGGATGGTCTCCTGCTGGCCCCACTATGGACTGGACTCTCACTATTATGTTAGATCCACTATGGACTGGACTTTCACAATATTATGTCAGACCCACTCGACGTCCATTGCATCCGGTCTCCCCTAGAGGGAGGGTCCTCTCCAAGGTTTCTCATAGTCATTCTCATCGACGTCTCACTGGGTTGTGAGTTTTTCCTTGCCCTTATGTGGGCGCTGAACCATGGATGTCGTTGTGGCTTGTGCAGCCCTTTGAGACACTTGTGATTTAGGGCTATATAAATAAACATTGATGGATTGATTGATAGTCACCTCCGGTGTTGCTTAGTGTGCAAGTTCTTAAATTGAACTTATCTGAACAATATCCAGTGTTGTGGTATTTCAATTAACTGGAATCCAGTGTTGTAGTGAATCACACCCGAGTCATCATAAATTAATCAAATCTTTAATGGACAAGTGAAAGTAAACAATGTAATGAAGAATATTTTACGTCAATCAAACTAGGGATCTACATATCTGGTTAAAACACTCCTCACTCGTTTGCCTTCACCTTCACTGTCCATTCGTTTTTGGTGACTTTTTATACTCTGGACCTAGACCTTGAGTTTGCGACTTGAATGGCGGACAATAACTGATACAGTCTGATTTGCCAGTCCAAAAGCATTCGCTGTTTTCCGTAGTCTTCCCTCGTTGGCCAGGTAATACAAAGCAGACACTACCTCTATCGCTACCTAATCACGGCTGACCTGGAAATTCGAAAGTTCTCTTGCCGTCTGAGAAGTGTTGTATCCGAAATAGCTGCAATCGCACGTTTCCTTCACTTAAAGGCCTACTGAAACCACCGACCACGCGGTCTGATAGTTTATATATCAATGATGAAATCTTAACATTGCAACACATGCCAATACGGCCGGGTTAACTTATAAAGTGAAATTTTAAATTTCCCGCGAAATATCCGGCTGAAAACATCTCGGTATGATGACGTTTGCGCGTGACGTCACGGGTTGAAGCAAATATTTTGGAATAGCACGGTGGCCAGCTTAAGTCGTCTGTTTTCACCACATAATTCCACAGTATTCTGGACATCTGTGTTGGTGAATCTTTTGCAATTTGTTTAATGGACAATGAAGACAGCAAAGAAGAAAGCTGTAGGTGGGATCGGTGTATTAGTGGCTGTCTACAGCAACACAACCAGGAGGACTTTGAGTTGGATAGCAGACGCGCTATCCGACACTAGCCGTCGACCGCACCAATGATCGGGTGAAGTCCTTCGTCGCGCCGTCGATCGCTGGAACGCAGGTGAGCACGGGTGGTGATGAGCAGATGAGGGCTGGCGTAAGTGGATAGCTAATGTTTTTAGCATAGCTCTGTCGAGGTCCCGTAGCTAAGTTAGCTTCAATGGCGTCGCCAGGCTGGACAGCATTAACCGTGTGGTTACAGGTCCAGGGTTTGGTTCAGTGTCTCCTGATAGTAGAAGTAATAATAGTATTGTTGATCTTCTGTTTATCCTTCCAGTCAGGGGCTTATTTCTTCTGTTTCTATCCGCAGTTAAGCATGATGCTATCACGTTAGCTCCGAAGCTAAAGTGCTTCACCGATGTATTGTCGTGGAGATAAAAGTCACTGTGAATGTCCATTCCGCGTTCTCGACTCATTTTCAAGAGGATATAGTATCCGAGGTGGTTTAAAATACAAATCCGTGATCCACAATAGAAAAAGGAGAAAGTGTGGAATCCAATGAGCCCTTGTACCTAAGTTATGGTCAGAGCGAAAAAAAATGCAACCTGGCGTCCTGCACTGCACTCTAATCCTTCACTCTCACTTTCCTCATCCACAAATATTTCATCCTCGCTCAAATTAGTGGGGTAACCGTCGCTTTCTCGGTCCAAATTGCTCTCGCTGCTGGTGTAAACAATGTGCAGATGTGAGGAGCTCTTCAACCTGTGACGTCATGCTACTTCCGGTACAGGCAAGGCTTTTTTTATCAGCGACCAAAAGTTGCGAACTTTATCGTTGATGTTCTCTACTAAATCCTTTCAGCAAAAATATGGCAATATCGCGAAATGATCAAGTATGACACATAGAATGGATCTGCTATCCCCGTTTAAATAAGAAAATCTAATTTCAGTAGGCCTTTAAGGTATTCATGTGTGATTTCCACAAGTGTCTGTACATGTCGAAGAGGAGAAACACGGGCATGTCTGGATGACTCGACACCATCTTTCCAGTGGTTAGCTCAGAGTTACGAAACTGGTTGTTATGAAGCTGGCTGTGGCGCGTTCTTTCTGACGTCACTTCCCCTCCGAACTCAGTTTGTAAACGACCGATGAGTCCATACAAAGCTAAGAGCCAGAGATCCAAGAAATACACGGTGCACTTACCCGTGTAAAAAATTATCCAAGGAGAGGAACCTTAAACGATGGTTTAGTGTGGCTGACACGGGGCTCAGGCTAAATAATTATTTGCTTAAAGGCCTACTGAAATGAATTTTTTTTATTTAAACTGGGATAGCAGATCCATTCTATGTGTCATACTTGATCATTTCGCGATATTGCCATATTTTTGCTGAAAGGATTTAGTAGAGAACATCGACGATAAAGTTCGCAACTTTTGGTCACTGATAAAAAAAGCCTTGCCTGTACCGGAAGTAGCGTGACGTCACAGGTTGAAAGGCTCCTCACATTTCCCCATTGTTTACACTAGCAGCGAGAGCGATTCGGACAGAGAAAGCGACGATTACCCCATTAATTTGAGCGAGGATGAAAGATTTGTGGATGAGGAACGTGAGAGTGAAGGACTAGAGTGCAGTGCAGGACGTATCTTTTTTCGCTCTGACCGTAACTTAGGTACAAGGGTTCATTGGATTCCACACTTTCTCCTTTTTCTATTGTGGATCACGGATTTGTATTTTAAACCACCTCGGATACTGTATTCTCTTGAAAATGAGAGTCGAGAACGCGAAATGGACATTCACAGTGACTTTTATCTCCACGACAATACATCGGCGAAGCTCTTTAGCTACGGAGCTAACGTGATAGCATCGGGCTTAACTGCAGATAGAAACAAAAGAAATAAACCCCTGACTGGAAGAATAGACAGAAAATCAACAATACTATTAAACCAAGGACCTGTAACTACACGGTTAATGCTTTCCAGCCTGGCGAAGCTTAACAATGCTGTTGCTAACGACGCCATTGAAGCTAACTTAGCTACGGGACCTCACAGAGCTATGCTAAAAACATTAGCTATCCACCTACGTCAGCCAGCCCTCATCTGCTCATCAACACCCGTGCTCACCTGCGTTCCAGCGATCGACGGAGCGACGAAGGACTTCACCCGATCATCGATGCGGTCGGCGGCTAGCGTCGGATAGCGCGTCTGCTATCCAAGTCAAAGTCCTCCTGGTTGTGTTGCTACAGCCAGCCGCTAATACACCGATCCCACCTACAGCTTTCTTCTTTGCAGTCTTCATTGTTCATTAAACAAATTGCAAAAGATTCATCAACACAGATGTCCAGAATACTGTGGAATTTTGCGATGAAAACAGAGCTTTTTGTATTGGATACAATGGTGTCCGAATACTTCCGTTTCAACCATTGACGTCACGCGCATACGTCATCATACATAGACGTTTTCAACCGGAAGTTTAGCGGGAAATTTAAAATGTCACTTTATAAGTTAACCCGGCCGTATTGGCATGTGTTGCAATGTTAAGATTTCATCATTGATATATAAACTATCAGACTGCGTGGTCGGTAGTAGTGGGTTTCAGTAGGCCTTTAAGGAGTTATCCAGTTTAATGTAGACAGGGCCTGATTTCCTAAAATCCAAATACCACACGGTAAAC